>NC_072484.1:81457500-81726110 GCF_027574615.1 Eptesicus fuscus | reverse complement strand
CGCCTGGCAGCCTCTCTGGACAGGCACCTGGGGGCACCCCAGGGCAGAGGGGCTGTGAGTCAGAGAGGGGAGCGCCCGCCTTCCCACAAGGTCAACCCCCCGCTGGGGGCCAAGGGCCAGGAGGAGCCCTCTGCTGGGATCCCCCAGAGACCTCGCCCGGCCTTCGCCAGGGAGAACAGCCCAGCGACTCTCTGCCCACAAGGACCCGGGGGAAGGCTGTCCTCCCGTGGCGTCCAGAAGGGGAAGGAAAGAGAGCGCCGAAGCTTCCAGAAGTCCGAGCCTCCGTCGGAGGGGGCTGCACACAACCCCGAGAAGAAGCGAAAGCGCACACACTCGAGGGACAGCCAATCCCACCCACAGGGGCAGCGTCTACAAGGCTCAGACGCACGAGAGGGGCCAGGGGGGCTGCTGCCCAAGGTGAGGGGGAAGGTGGGGAACAGCCCCAAGGCGCCAGAAGGGAAAGGCAAAGCTCCTCACTGGGCAAGGAAGCCAGCGGGCCCCCCGCCTGAGCTGGAGGGGGCGGTGGCGGCGGAGGAGCAGCAGTTAGACCCGCCCACCATGTCCTTCGAGGCCTACCTCACCTATGACCAGCCTCCCGCCAGCAAGAAGAGGAAGAGCGGGAAGACTCCAGCCACCGCGCTTCAAGCAAAGAGTCTTGGCAAAGAGGACTCCACAGGCGCCAAGGCAGAGGCAGGCGAGTCCCAGAAGCCGCCCCCACCTGGGGCAGCCGGGGCCCCGCGCCCAGTGGAGCCCCCGGACCCCACCGCGTGTCCCGCCTTGCCAGTCCTCGGGCCGTGCCAGCCCAGTGAGCCCCCACTGGCTGCCTTTCCATGGACGTCCTCCTTCCAACCGAGGCCAAGGGCCCTGCCTTCACCTCGCCCAGAGGAAGGAGCTGGGCTGATGGGAATCAGGCTGAGCTCCAGGACGCAGGTGTTCTCTGGGCCCAAGAGGGCCAGGCGCAGCAGAATGCTCGCCTTGCTCCAGGACTGCGTCCAGACCCTGCAAAACAGCGTCTGCTTGCTCTCTCGAGCCAGAGGAGTCCCGTGTTCTCTTCTGGAACCGGTTCTGGAGAGGGAGGCGCCTGAGCAGCTCCCTCGCCTGGAGGATCGCCATGGAGCACTAGCTGCACCAACAGATCCCTTGGGGAAGGAGCATTGTCAGCGCGCCTTGGGGAAAGACACGCGGGAAGAACCCAAGTCAGTGCGGGAGCCCCGAGAGCAGGAGGTGGCAGAACAGGTCCTGCAGATCAGCGCCAACCGGCCCAAGGACCCGCCCGCAAAGGTGGCTTTTTCTGACACACCAGGAGCGGCAGCTGTCCAGGACAAAGTCCTGCTGGCCCCATCTCCCACAGCAGGCAGCCCTGATGCTCCCTCCGACCCTGCCAGCGGCCACAGCGCTCACCCCATGCCTGGGAAGCAGGTGCTCAGCAGCCACAAGAAGCCTGTGAAGAAGATGGCACCGCTGATGGCCAAGTCCATCAGAGATTACAAGAACAGGTTCTCCCGACGATGAACCCAGGGCTTGCCCCGCACATGACATTGGGAAGGAGGCCTGCCAGCACAGTGCGGGAGCGGTCCTTCCGCGGGAGACCAGCTTCTTTGGCTTTGCGGACACCGTGGGACGGGACTCCTGCAGTTTTCCAGTGTTGCACCTGTGCACCTTCCTGCCAGCGCCGTCGGGAGGGTGCTTCTCCCCAGGCATGCACATACCACACACAGAGAAGGGTCTGGACCCATAGAGGACAAGGTTCAGCTTTAGTGTCTCTGCGTGGTGGCAATGTGGGGGACTTCTTGATTTCCTGTGTTTGTTACCTAGCATTTGCTTGCACTGGATTTCTGAGTCTGTAACTAATCGTGCATCATGTGAACTGCATGGTATACTGTTAAGAATAATGCTCAGTCATCACTGTCAGGAATTCTGAGATCTGATCAAGTCCGAGATTCGCTGTATCTTTCAAACCCTCTGCGAGAAGGGAAACACACACTGCTCAACTCAATAAATGATATTAAGCCAAATGACGCCTGTTGTTTCTAAGTGTTGTGCCTGGGAATCCGTGGAACACAGCCCCTGCCTCCCGCATGGACAGTATGTGTGCATAAGCGTTTCTATACTGGCATCCGGAAGGCTCTGGGAGAAGGAATGGATAGGCACGATGGTTCAAGAGTGGATGCACATACGTCAAATATAAACAAATACAAGCTCTTTGATAGAGCAATTTCAATGATAGGATTTTTAACCTCCAGATATAACCGGGTGTGTGTGTATGTGTGTGCTTGTGTGTGTGTGTGTGTGTGTGTGTGTGTGTGTGTGTGTGTGTGTTTATTACTGCACACACTTGATTGTGCCATTTTAAGCCACTTTTCCTCAAGGACATTTGCCTGCTTCTCTGGGGCTAAGATGCTGAGTAGTGTGCATCTGAGGAACTCACCCCGGCCAGTGTGCTCTGTGTTTGGAGAATAAGCCCACACACACAAGGGTCACGGGTTTGATTCCCATCAAAGGCATGTACCTGGGTTACAGGTTCAAACCTGAGCCCAGTAGGGGCACAGCATATGCGGGAGGCAGTCGCCAATCAATCTCTCTTCTATATATATATATCTATCTTTTTTTTTGGAGCGAGAGCATTTCACCCACCCTCTCTCCCTTCCACTCTTTCTAAAAATCAATGGGGATAAAATATCTTCGGGTGAGGATTAACATGAAAAGAAATAAAGAAAAAACAACCGGCAAGGAGGTACAGGTACAAATATTGGAGCCCAGGACCCAGCAAGTAGGAGAAGCCTGTAGGGGATCATAGGGTAAAATCTGTGAAGATCTCAGTCCTAGGAATAAACACAAAAGAGAAGCTGGCCTGCTCAGTTTCCCATTCTCTGTGGGACCCAGGAAAGAAAAAAAATAAAAATCTTTTTCTGAAGTTGGATTGAGATGCAGCCCCCTGCAGGCACAGGGCAGAGACACACCCAAATCCCCTCTACAGGAAGGTAGCATCGCCCTTCATCTCCAATTAGGTCTAGAAACAAATGCTCAACTACACTGCCCTGAACAGTCAAAAACAACAACGACACAATGAGAAACATCAGTCATAATAACCATCAAACATCAGATATTGGAACTCTCAGACACAGACTTTAAAAGAACTCTTTTAACCAAAACCATTCCAATAGCATGTATTTGGAACATGTTTAACAAAACTGGCCTAAGGCTTTTTGGTGGTCTGCATTGTGTCCCCTTCCCCAACGTACACATGGAAGCCCTAACCCTGACTACTTGAGAATGGGACTGTACTTGGAGATAGGACTTTCAGGAGCCGATTTACCTGAAATGACCCGGTTAGGTTGGACCTTATCCAAGAGGACTGGTGGTCCTTATAAGGAGAGGACCTTTGGACACACAAAGAGATACCAGGGATGGTCTTCCATACAGGAAAGACCATATATATGATGAACCACACAACAAGAAGGCGGCGATTTGCGAGCCAAGGAGAGAAGCCTTGGCAGAAACCGAAGCTGCTGACACCCGGAGCTTGGACTTCTAGCTTCCAGAACTGTGAGAAAATACATTTCTGTTGTTTAAGCAACTCCGTCGGGTACTTTGTTAGGCAGCGCTAGCAAGTTAATACCGCCGCTCTGCTGAAAACGACAGAAATACAGCTAAGAAAAATTAAAGAAGATAGAACGTTTATGACTGGGAAAATCAATATTGTTAGGATGTTAATCCTCCTACAAATTGACCTATAGATTCCATGGGATCGCAATAAAAGGTCATCAGGTCTCTTAAATAAACTGAACATCTGATTACAAATTTTATGTGAAAAATCATAATAACCAAGATAGCTTTGAAAAAGTGCTAAATCAGAGGATATACACTATCAATTTTCAGGGCTTAACCTAAAGCCACAGTAATTAAGGTAGTTTGATTTCGGCATGTAGACAGACAAATATATCCATGGGACAGAATAGAGAATTCAGAAAGAGGCCCACAAATATGTGGTTATGAGTTGTGGGAACGTAGCGTAGTTATTTTACTAATTGTGTTCGATACAGATCCTTTCCTCAAAACTGAGTTATGACTCTGAGTAATCATGCAGTGTTACAAGGGCCAATGGGGCCTTCTGAGAATATGAGAAACTCAGGAATTCTCAGATTTCCTCGAGCCTAACACTTGGGGGATCCTTCAAACCCAGAATGACAGGGGAAATACAGACTGCTAGGTGAGTAACGTTAAGACAGCGGGAAATCTGAGGGCCAAACTCCAAAGGCCTGCCTAGAGAATGGTTCAAGGGACCAAACAACCTCACGGAGAAACAAATCCAGGCGGAGCAACCCCGGAGCCTCCCTGATTTGCCCAATGGGTCAGAGCAGGTTCATTCCAGGGCATCGAGCCATCATCTCATTAGTTCTTCTCTAGTCGAAGACCTGGAGTCAGTGTGGACACTGGGGAGGCGTTCTTGGGGGGCAGTCATCACAAAGTGCATGAAACTGCGTCCTTCTAGGGTGAAGGGAAGTGCCCACAAGCGCATGGGCGTGGCCCTAACCGGTTTGGCCTAGTGGGTAGAGCTTAGGCCTGCGGACGCAAGGATCCGGGTTCGATTCCGCTCCAGGGAATGGACCGTGGTTGCGGCCACGCCCCCAGTGGGGGGCGGAGGGGCGAGGGCAGCTATTTCTCTCTCATCAATGTTTCTCACTATCCTTCTCCCTTTCTCTCTGTAAAAAAGTCAACGAACATAACTTTTTTTAAAAAAAAAAAGAACACTGGAGTGTCTAGGGCTGATCTGAGTCAGGCCCGACTGCTGTTGTTCAGGTGATGGGAGCACAAGGTCATTCAGCCATTCCCTCCAGAGGAACTGATGGAGGCCTCGGGCACACCCTGCTCTGCGGGCGCCCCCCCCCCACACACACACACAGAAGGGGCTATTCCTGCCCCCGCTAGGGCTAAGCTCTTTGAGCGCACACACATGCGTTTCTCCCTCTAAGCTCCCGCTCTCCACCCTGTTCAGAAGGGTAGGCGCACACTGGACCTCCACTTCTTCAACTCCTCCTAGCTCTCTTCCCCTTACGTGCGTGACCCGCGTATGCAAATTAATTCTGCCTCCCTCCGCCTCAGTTTCCCCCTCCAGATGATTGGATTACTGGAACCCACCCCGTGGCTGGGTTCCAACCACAAGGGAAGACC
This sequence comes from Eptesicus fuscus, assembly GCF_027574615.1. Taxonomy (NCBI): domain Eukaryota; kingdom Metazoa; phylum Chordata; class Mammalia; order Chiroptera; family Vespertilionidae; genus Eptesicus; species Eptesicus fuscus. The sequence continues at coordinate 81,720,938 of NC_072484.1, read as the reverse complement.
TCAAGGTGTCATTGGCACCTGCTTCAGCCCTGGGCGGGGCCAAACTCCGCCCCTGGTCCTGGGCGCGCCTGGCCCCACCCTTCACGCCAGACCTTCCATAAAGAGCTGCTGGGCCTTCGCGGGACCATTCTGCTGGAGACTGAGCAGCGACACGGTCGCAAGTGCGAGCGCGGACCTCTCAGCAGCCTTGCCCGGGACTGGGTTCGAGAAGCTGGATCCCGGGGAAGGAAGCCCTGGGAGGAACGTACTGGGAGGAGCGGCATTCCGGACACCCCCCCCCCCCCACACTCCGATCTCTTCACCTGGAGGAGCAGGTGGAGGGAAACCCCCGAGCATCCCGCAGTCCATCCCGCAGCTCCGAGCGCCCAGGGAGGAAGCACAGAACGCCCCGGCCGCTCCAGAGGCCCATCCAAGGGCCCCACTGTCGTGAGTGGACCGAGGAGACAAGGACCGGCCACCCAGAGCCTTCTGGCGGCGGAGCCCCGTCCCTTCCAGGGGCGGCGGGTGCTCCTTGGATGTCTGGGGCCCATCAGCGGGGCCCGGCCCGGGCCCACGGGGCACCTCAGAGGCCTGCAGAAGGCCGCCTGGCAGCCTCTCTGGACAGGCACCTGGGGGCACCCCAGGGCAGAGGGGCTGTGAGTCAGAGAGGGGAGCGCCCGCCTTCCCACAAGGTCAACCCCCCGCTGGGGGCCAAGGGCCAGGAGGAGCCCTCTGCTGGGATCCCCCAGAGACCTCGCCCGGCCTTCGCCAGGGAGAACAGCCCAGCGACTCTCTGCCCACAAGGACCCGGGGGAAGGCTGTCCTCCCGTGGCGTCCAGAAGGGGAAGGAAAGAGAGCGCCGAAGCTTCCAGAAGTCCGAGCCTCCGTCGGAGGGGGCTGCACACAACCCCGAGAAGAAGCGAAAGCGCACACACTCGAGGGACAGCCAATCCCACCCACAGGGGCAGCGTCTACAAGGCTCAGACGCACGAGAGGGGCCAGGGGGGCTGCTGCCCAAGGTGAGGGGGAAGGTGGGGAACAGCCCCAAGGCGCCAGAAGGGAAAGGCAAAGCTCCTCACTGGGCAAGGAAGCCAGCGGGCCCCCCGCCTGAGCTGGAGGGGGCGGTGGCGGCGGAGGAGCAGCAGTTAGACCCGCCCACCATGTCCTTCGAGGCCTACCTCACCTATGACCAGCCTCCCGCCAGCAAGAAGAGGAAGAGCGGGAAGACTCCAGCCACCGCGCTTCAAGCAAAGAGTCTTGGCAAAGAGGACTCCACAGGCGCCAAGGCAGAGGCAGGCGAGTCCCAGAAGCCGCCCCCACCTGGGGCAGCCGGGGCCCCGCGCCCAGTGGAGCCCCCGGACCCCACCGCGTGTCCCGCCTTGCCAGTCCTCGGGCCGTGCCAGCCCAGTGAGCCCCCACTGGCTGCCTTTCCATGGACGTCCTCCTTCCAACCGAGGCCAAGGGCCCTGCCTTCACCTCGCCCAGAGGAAGGAGCTGGGCTGATGGGAATCAGGCTGAGCTCCAGGACGCAGGTGTTCTCTGGGCCCAAGAGGGCCAGGCGCAGCAGAATGCTCGCCTTGCTCCAGGACTGCGTCCAGACCCTGCAAAACAGCGTCTGCTTGCTCTCTCGAGCCAGAGGAGTCCCGTGTTCTCTTCTGGAACCGGTTCTGGAGAGGGAGGCGCCTGAGCAGCTCCCTCGCCTGGAGGATCGCCATGGAGCACTAGCTGCACCAACAGATCCCTTGGGGAAGGAGCATTGTCAGCGCGCCTTGGGGAAAGACACGCGGGAAGAACCCAAGTCAGTGCGGGAGCCCCGAGAGCAGGAGGTGGCAGAACAGGTCCTGCAGATCAGCGCCAACCGGCCCAAGGACCCGCCCGCAAAGGTGGCTTTTTCTGACACACCAGGAGCGGCAGCTGTCCAGGACAAAGTCCTGCTGGCCCCATCTCCCACAGCAGGCAGCCCTGATGCTCCCTCCGACCCTGCCAGCGGCCACAGCGCTCACCCCTGCATGCCTGGGAAGCAGGTGCTCAGCAGCCACAAGAAGCCTGTGAAGAAGATGGCACCGCTGATGGCCAAGTCCATCAGAGATTACAAGAACAGGTTCTCCCGACGATGAACCCAGGGCTTGCCCCGCACATGACATTGGGAAGGAGGCCTGCCAGCACAGTGCGGGAGCGGTCCTTCCGCGGGAGACCAGCTTCTTTGGCTTTGCGGACACCGTGGGACGGGACTCCTGCAGTTTTCCAGTGTTGCACCTGTGCACCTTCCTGCCAGCGCCGTCGGGAGGGTGCTTCTCCCCAGGCATGCACATACCACACACAGAGAAGGGTCTGGACCCATAGAGGACAAGGTTCAGCTTTAGTGTCTCTGCGTGGTGGCAATGTGGGGGACTTCTTGATTTCCTGTGTTTGTTACCTAGCATTTGCTTGCACTGGATTTCTGAGTCTGTAACTAATCGTGCATCATGTGAACTGCATGGTATACTGTTAAGAATAATGCTCAGTCATCACTGTCAGGAATTCTGAGATCTGATCAAGTCCGAGATTCGCTGTATCTTTCAAACCCTCTGCGAGAAGGGAAACACACACTGCTCAACTCAATAAATGATATTAAGCCAAATGACGCCTGTTGTTTCTAAGTGTTGTGCCTGGGAATCCGTGGAACACAGCCCCTGCCTCCCGCATGGACAGTATGTGTGCATAAGCGTTTCTATACTGGCATCCGGAAGGCTCTGGGAGAAGGAATGGATAGGCACGATGGTTCAAGAGTGGATGCACATACGTCAAATATAAACAAATACAAGCTCTTTGATAGAGCAATTTCAATGATAGGATTTTTAACCTCCAGATATAACCGGGTGTGTGTGTATGTGTGTGCTTGTGTGTGTGTGTGTGTGTGTGTGTGTGTGTGTGTGTGTGTGTTTATTACTGCACACACTTGATTGTGCCATTTTAAGCCACTTTTCCTCAAGGACATTTGCCTGCTTCTCTGGGGCTAAGATGCTGAGTAGTGTGCATCTGAGGAACTCACCCCGGCCAGTGTGCTCTGTGTTTGGAGAATAAGCCCACACACACAAGGGTCACGGGTTTGATTCCCATCAAAGGCATGTACCTGGGTTACAGGTTCAAACCTGAGCCCAGTAGGGGCACAGCATATGCGGGAGGCAGTCGCCAATCAATCTCTCTTCTATATATATATCTATCTTTTTTTTTGGAGCGAGAGCATTTCACCCACCCTCTCTCCCTTCCACTCTTTCTAAAAATCAATGGGGATAAAATATCTTCGGGTGAGGATTAACATGAAAAGAAATAAAGAAAAAACAACCGGCAAGGAGGTACAGGTACAAATATTGGAGCCCAGGACCCAGCAAGTAGGAGAAGCCTGTAGGGGATCATGGGTAAAATCTGTGAAGATCTCAGTCCTAGGAATAAACACAAAAGAGAAGCTGGCCTGCTCAGTTTCCCATTCTCTGTGGGACCCAGGAAAGAAAAAAAATAAAAATCTTTTTCTGAAGTTGGATTGAGATGCAGCCCCCTGCAGGCACAGGGCAGAGACACACCCAAATCCCCTCTACAGGAAGGTAGCATCGCCCTTCATCTCCAATTAGGTCTAGAAACAAATGCTCAACTACACTGCCCTGAACAGTCAAAAACAACAACGACACAATGAGAAACATCAGTCATAATAACCATCAAACATCAGATATTGGAACTCTCAGACACAGACTTTAAAAGAACTCTTTTAACCAAAACCATTCCAATAGCATGTATTTGGAACATGTTTAACAAAACTGGCCTAAGGCTTTTTGGTGGTCTGCATTGTGTCCCCTTCCCCAACGTACACATGGAAGCCCTAACCCTGACTACTTGAGAATGGGACTGTACTTGGAGATAGGACTTTCAGGAGCCGATTTACCTGAAATGACCCGGTTAGGTTGGACCTTATCCAAGAGGACTGGTGGTCCTTATAAGGAGAGGACCTTTGGACACACAAAGAGATACCAGGGATGGTCTTCCATACAGGAAAGACCATATATATGATGAACCACACAACAAGAAGGCGGCGATTTGCGAGCCAAGGAGAGAAGCCTTGGCAGAAACCGAAGCTGCTGACACCCGGAGCTTGGACTTCTAGCTTCCAGAACTGTGAGAAAATACATTTCTGTTGTTTAAGCAACTCCGTCGGGTACTTTGTTAGGCAGCGCTAGCAAGTTAATACCGCCGCTCTGCTGAAAACGACAGAAATACAGCTAAGAAAAATTAAAGAAGATAGAACGTTTATGACTGGGAAAATCAATATTGTTAGGATGTTAATCCTCCTACAAATTGACCTATAGATTCCATGGGATCGCAATAAAAGGTCATCAGGTCTCTTAAATAAACTGAACATCTGATTACAAATTTTATGTGAAAAATCATAATAACCAAGATAGCTTTGAAAAAGTGCTAAATCAGAGGATATACACTATCAATTTTCAGGGCTTAACCTAAAGCCACAGTAATTAAGGTAGTTTGATTTCGGCATGTAGACAGACAAATATATCCATGGGACAGAATAGAGAATTCAGAAAGAGGCCCACAAATATGTGGTTATGAGTTGTGGGAACGTAGCGTAGTTATTTTACTAATTGTGTTCGATACAGATCCTTTCCTCAAAACTGAGTTATGACTCTGAGTAATCATGCAGTGTTACAAGGGCCAATGGGGCCTTCTGAGAATATGAGAAACTCAGGAATTCTCAGATTTCCTCGAGCCTAACACTTGGGGGATCCTTCAAACCCAGAATGACAGGGGAAATACAGACTGCTAGGTGAGTAACGTTAAGACAGCGGGAAATCTGAGGGCCAAACTCCAAAGGCCTGCCTAGAGAATGGTTCAAGGGACCAAACAACCTCACGGAGAAACAAATCCAGGCGGAGCAACCCCGGAGCCTCCCTGATTTGCCCAATGGGTCAGAGCAGGTTCATTCCAGGGCATCGAGCCATCATCTCATTAGTTCTTCTCTAGTCGAAGACCTGGAGTCAGTGTGGACACTGGGGAGGCGTTCTTGGGGGGCAGTCATCACAAAGTGCATGAAACTGCGTCCTTCTAGGGTGAAGGGAAGTGCCCACAAGCGCATGGGCGTGGCCCTAACCGGTTTGGCCTAGTGGGTAGAGCTTAGGCCTGCGGACGCGAGGATCCGGGTTCGATTCCGCTCCAGGGAATGGACCGTGGTTGCGGCCACGCCCCCAGTGGGGGGCGGAGGGGCGAGGGCAGCTATTTCTCTCTCATCAATGTTTCTCACTATCCTTCTCCCTTTCTCTCTGTAAAAAAGTCAACGAACATAACTTTTTTTAAAAAAAAAAAGAACACTGGAGTGTCTAGGGCTGATCTGAGTCAGGCCCGACTGCTGTTGTTCAGGTGATGGGAGCACAAGGTCATTCAGCCATTCCCTCCAGAGGAACTGATGGAGGCCTCGGGCACACCCTGCTCTGCGGGCGCCCCCCCCCACCACACACACACACACAGAAGGGGCTATTCCTGCCCCCGCTAGGGCTAAGCTCTTTGAGCGCACACACATGCGTTTCTCCCTCTAAGCTCCCGCTCTCCACCCTGTTCAGAAGGGTAGGCGCACACTGGACCTCCACTTCTTCAACTCCTCCTAGCTCTCTTCCCCTTACGTGCGTGACCCGCGTATGCAAATTAATTCTGCCTCCCTCCGCCTCAGTTTCCCCCTCCAGATGATTGGATTACTGGAACCCACCCCGTGGCTGGGTTCCAACCACAAGGGAAGACCTCAAGGTGTCATTGGCACCTGCTTCAGCCCTGGGCGGGGCCAAACTCCGCCCCTGGTCCTGGGCGCGCCTGGCCCCACCCTTCACGCCAGACCTTCCATAAAGAGCTGCTGGGCCTTCGCGGGACCATTCTGCTGGAGACTGAGCAGCGACACGGTCGCAAGTGCGAGCGCGGACCTCTCAGCAGCCTTGCCCGGGACTGGGTTCGAGAAGCTGGATCCCGGGGAAGGAAGCCCTGGGAGGAACGTACTGGGAGGAGCGGCATTCCGGACACCCCCCCCCCCCCACTCCGATCTCTTCACCTGGAGGAGCAGGTGGAGGGAAACCCCCGAGCATCCCGCAGTCCATCCCGCAGCTCCGAGCGCCCAGGGAGGAAGCACAGAACGCCCCGGCCGCTCCAGAGGCCCATCCAAGGGCCCCACTGTCGTGAGTGGACCGAGGAGACAAGGACCGGCCACCCAGAGCCTTCTGGCGGCGGAGCCCCGTCCCTTCCAGGGGCGGCGGGTGCTCCTTGGATGTCTGGGGCCCATCAGCGGGGCCCGGCCCGGGCCCACGGGGCACCTCAGAGGCCTGCAGAAGGCCGCCTGGCAGCCTCTCTGGACAGGCACCTGGGGGCACCCCAGGGCAGAGGGGCTGTGAGTCAGAGAGGGGAGCGCCCGCCTTCCCACAAGGTCAACCCCCCGCTGGGGGCCAAGGGCCAGGAGGAGCCCTCTGCTGGGATCCCCCAGAGACCTCGCCCGGCCTTCGCCAGGGAGAACAGCCCAGCGACTCTCTGCCCACAAGGACCCGGGGGAAGGCTGTCCTCCCGTGGCGTCCAGAAGGGGAAGGAAAGAGAGCGCCGAAGCTTCCAGAAGTCCGAGCCTCCGTCGGAGGGGGCTGCACACAACCCCGAGAAGAAGCGAAAGCGCACACACTCGAGGGACAGCCAATCCCACCCACAGGGGCAGCGTCTACAAGGCTCAGACGCACGAGAGGGGCCAGGGGGGCTGCTGCCCAAGGTGAGGGGGAAGGTGGGGAACAGCCCCAAGGCGCCAGAAGGGAAAGGCAAAGCTCCTCACTGGGCAAGGAAGCCAGCGGGCCCCCCGCCTGAGCTGGAGGGGGCGGTGGCGGCGGAGGAGCAGCAGTTAGACCCGCCCACCATGTCCTTCGAGGCCTACCTCACCTATGACCAGCCTCCCGCCAGCAAGAAGAGGAAGAGCGGGAAGACTCCAGCCACCGCGCTTCAAGCAAAGAGTCTTGGCAAAGAGGACTCCACAGGCGCCAAGGCAGAGGCAGGCGAGTCCCAGAAGCCGCCCCCACCTGGGGCAGCCGGGGCCCCGCGCCCAGTGGAGCCCCCGGACCCCACCGCGTGTCCCGCCTTGCCAGTCCTCGGGCCGTGCCAGCCCAGTGAGCCCCCACTGGCTGCCTTTCCATGGACGTCCTCCTTCCAACCGAGGCCAAGGGCCCTGCCTTCACCTCGCCCAGAGGAAGGAGCTGGGCTGATGGGAATCAGGCTGAGCTCCAGGACGCAGGTGTTCTCTGGGCCCAAGAGGGCCAGGCGCAGCAGAATGCTCGCCTTGCTCCAGGACTGCGTCCAGACCCTGCAAAACAGCGTCTGCTTGCTCTCTCGAGCCAGAGGAGTCCCGTGTTCTCTTCTGGAACCGGTTCTGGAGAGGGAGGCGCCTGAGCAGCTCCCTCGCCTGGAGGATCGCCATGGAGCACTAGCTGCACCAACAGATCCCTTGGGGAAGGAGCATTGTCAGCGCGCCTTGGGGAAAGACACGCGGGAAGAACCCAAGTCAGTGCGGGAGCCCCGAGAGCAGGAGGTGGCAGAACAGGTCCTGCAGATCAGCGCCAACCGGCCCAAGGACCCGCCCGCAAAGGTGGCTTTTTCTGACACACCAGGAGCGGCAGCTGTCCAGGACAAAGTCCTGCTGGCCCCATCTCCCACAGCAGGCAGCCCTGATGCTCCCTCCGACCCTGCCAGCGGCCACAGCGCTCACCCCTGCATGCCTGGGAAGCAGGTGCTCAGCAGCCACAAGAAGCCTGTGAAGAAGATGGCACCGCTGATGGCCAAGTCCATCAGAGATTACAAGAACAGGTTCTCCCGACGATGAACCCAGGGCTTGCCCCGCACATGACATTGGGAAGGAGGCCTGCCAGCACAGTGCGGGAGCGGTCCTTCCGCGGGAGACCAGCTTCTTTGGCTTTGCGGACACCGTGGGACGGGACTCCTGCAGTTTTCCAGTGTTGCACCTGTGCACCTTCCTGCCAGCGCCGTCGGGAGGGTGCTTCTCCCCAGGCATGCACATACCACACACAGAGAAGGGTCTGGACCCATAGAGGACAAGGTTCAGCTTTAGTGTCTCTGCGTGGTGGCAATGTGGGGGACTTCTTGATTTCCTGTGTTTGTTACCTAGCATTTGCTTGCACTGGATTTCTGAGTCTGTAACTAATCGTGCATCATGTGAACTGCATGGTATACTGTTAAGAATAATGCTCAGTCATCACTGTCAGGAATTCTGAGATCTGATCAAGTCCGAGATTCGCTGTATCTTTCAAACCCTCTGCGAGAAGGGAAACACACACTGCTCAACTCAATAAATGATATTAAGCCAAATGACGCCTGTTGTTTCTAAGTGTTGTGCCTGGGAATCCGTGGAACACAGCCCCTGCCTCCCGCATGGACAGTATGTGTGCATAAGCGTTTCTATACTGGCATCCGGAAGGCTCTGGGAGAAGGAATGGATAGGCACGATGGTTCAAGAGTGGATGCACATACGTCAAATATAAACAAATACAAGCTCTTTGATAGAGCAATTTCAATGATAGGATTTTTAACCTCCAGATATAACCGGGTGTGTGTGTATGTGTGTGCTTGTGTGTGTGTGTGTGTGTGTGTGTGTGTGTGTGTGTGTGTTTATTACTGCACACACTTGATTGTGCCATTTTAAGCCACTTTTCCTCAAGGACATTTGCCTGCTTCTCTGGGGCTAAGATGCTGAGTAGTGTGCATCTGAGGAACTCACCCCGGCCAGTGTGCTCTGTGTTTGGAGAATAAGCCCACACACACAAGGGTCACGGGTTTGATTCCCATCAAAGGCATGTACCTGGGTTACAGGTTCAAACCTGAGCCCAGTAGGGGCACAGCATATGCGGGAGGCAGTCGCCAATCAATCTCTCTTCTATATATATATATCTATCTTTTTTTTTGGAGCGAGAGCATTTCACCCACCCTCTCTCCCTTCCACTCTTTCTAAAAATCAATGGGGATAAAATATCTTCGGGTGAGGATTAACATGAAAAGAAATAAAGAAAAAACAACCGGCAAGGAGGTACAGGTACAAATATTGGAGCCCAGGACCCAGCAAGTAGGAGAAGCCTGTAGGGGATCATGGGTAAAATCTGTGAAGATCTCAGTCCTAGGAATAAACACAAAAGAGAAGCTGGCCTGCTCAGTTTCCCATTCTCTGTGGGACCCAGGAAAGAAAAAAAATAAAAATCTTTTTCTGAAGTTGGATTGAGATGCAGCCCCCTGCAGGCACAGGGCAGAGACACACCCAAATCCCCTCTACAGGAAGGTAGCATCGCCCTTCATCTCCAATTAGGTCTAGAAACAAATGCTCAACTACACTGCCCTGAACAGTCAAAAACAACAACGACACAATGAGAAACATCAGTCATAATAACCATCAAACATCAGATATTGGAACTCTCAGACACAGACTTTAAAAGAACTCTTTTAACCAAAACCATTCCAATAGCATGTATTTGGAACATGTTTAACAAAACTGGCCTAAGGCTTTTTGGTGGTCTGCATTGTGTCCCCTTCCCCAACGTACACATGGAAGCCCTAACCCTGACTACTTGAGAATGGGACTGTACTTGGAGATAGGACTTTCAGGAGCCGATTTACCTGAAATGACCCGGTTAGGTTGGACCTTATCCAAGAGGACTGGTGGTCCTTATAAGGAGAGGACCTTTGGACACACAAAGAGATACCAGGGATGGTCTTCCATACAGGAAAGACCATATATATGATGAACCACACAACAAGAAGGCGGCGATTTGCGAGCCAAGGAGAGAAGCCTTGGCAGAAACCGAAGCTGCTGACACCCGGAGCTTGGACTTCTAGCTTCCAGAACTGTGAGAAAATACATTTCTGTTGTTTAAGCAACTCCGTCGGGTACTTTGTTAGGCAGCGCTAGCAAGTTAATACCGCCGCTCTGCTGAAAACGACAGAAATACAGCTAAGAAAAATTAAAGAAGATAGAACGTTTATGACTGGGAAAATCAATATTGTTAGGATGTTAATCCTCCTACAAATTGACCTATAGATTCCATGGGATCGCAATAAAAGGTCATCAGGTCTCTTAAATAAACTGAACATCTGATTACAAATTTTATGTGAAAAATCATAATAACCAAGATAGCTTTGAAAAAGTGCTAAATCAGAGGATATACACTATCAATTTTCAGGGCTTAACCTAAAGCCACAGTAATTAAGGTAGTTTGATTTCGGCATGTAGACAGACAAATATATCCATGGGACAGAATAGAGAATTCAGAAAGAGGCCCACAAATATGTGGTTATGAGTTGTGGGAACGTAGCGTAGTTATTTTACTAATTGTGTTCGATACAGATCCTTTCCTCAAAACTGAGTTATGACTCTGAGTAATCATGCAGTGTTACAAGGGCCAATGGGGCCTTCTGAGAATATGAGAAACTCAGGAATTCTCAGATTTCCTCGAGCCTAACACTTGGGGGATCCTTCAAACCCAGAATGACAGGGGAAATACAGACTGCTAGGTGAGTAACGTTAAGACAGCGGGAAATCTGAGGGCCAAACTCCAAAGGCCTGCCTAGAGAATGGTTCAAGGGACCAAACAACCTCACGGAGAAACAAATCCAGGCGGAGCAACCCCGGAGCCTCCCTGATTTGCCCAATGGGTCAGAGCAGGTTCATTCCAGGGCATCGAGCCATCATCTCATTAGTTCTTCTCTAGTCGAAGACCTGGAGTCAGTGTGGACACTGGGGAGGCGTTCTTGGGGGGCAGTCATCACAAAGTGCATGAAACTGCGTCCTTCTAGGGTGAAGGGAAGTGCCCACAAGCGCATGGGCGTGGCCCTAACCGGTTTGGCCTAGTGGGTAGAGCTTAGGCCTGCGGACGCGAGGATCCGGGTTCGATTCCGCTCCAGGGAATGGACCGTGGTTGCGGCCACGCCCCCAGTGGGGGGCGGAGGGGCGAGGGCAGCTATTTCTCTCTCATCAATGTTTCTCACTATCCTTCTCCCTTTCTCTCTGTAAAAAAGTCAACGAACATAACTTTTTTTAAAAAAAAAAAGAACACTGGAGTGTCTAGGGCTGATCTGAGTCAGGCCCGACTGCTGTTGTTCAGGTGATGGGAGCACAAGGTCATTCAGCCATTCCCTCCAGAGGAACTGATGGAGGCCTCGGGCACACCCTGCTCTGCGGGCGCCCCCCCACACACACACACACAGAAGGGGCTATTCCTGCCCCCGCTAGGGCTAAGCTCTTTGAGCGCACACACATGCGTTTCTCCCTCTAAGCTCCCGCTCTCCACCCTGTTCAGAAGGGTAGGCGCACACTGGACCTCCACTTCTTCAACTCCTCCTAGCTCTCTTCCCCTTACGTGCGTGACCCGCGTATGCAAATTAATTCTGCCTCCCTCCGCCTCAGTTTCCCCCTCCAGATGATTGGATTACTGGAACCCACCCCGTGGCTGGGTTCCAACCACAAGGGAAGACCTCAAGGTGTCATTGGCACCTGCTTCAGCCCTGGGCGGGGCCAAACTCCGCCCCTGGTCCTGGGCGCGCCTGGCCCCACCCTTCACGCCAGACCTTCCATAAAGAGCTGCTGGGCCTTCGCGGGACCATTCTGCTGGAGACTGAGCAGCGACACGGTCGCAAGTGCGAGCGCGGACCTCTCAGCAGCCTTGCCCGGGACTGGGTTCGAGAAGCTGGATCCCGGGGAAGGAAGCCCTGGGAGGAACGTACTGGGAGGAGCGGCATTCCGGACACCCCCCCCCCCCCCACTCCGATCTCTTCACCTGGAGGAGCAGGTGGAGGGAAACCCCCGAGCATCCCGCAGTCCATCCCGCAGCTCCGAGCGCCCAGGGAGGAAGCACAGAACGCCCCGGCCGCTCCAGAGGCCCATCCAAGGGCCCCACTGTCGTGAGTGGACCGAGGAGACAAGGACCGGCCACCCAGAGCCTTCTGGCGGCGGAGCCCCGTCCCTTCCAGGGGCGGCGGGTGCTCCTTGGATGTCTGGGGCCCATCAGCGGGGCCCGGCCCGGGCCCACGGGGCACCTCAGAGGCCTGCAGAAGGCCGCCTGGCAGCCTCTCTGGACAGGCACCTGGGGGCACCCCAGGGCAGAGGGGCTGTGAGTCAGAGAGGGGAGCGCCCGCCTTCCCACAAGGTCAACCCCCCGCTGGGGGCCAAGGGCCAGGAGGAGCCCTCTGCTGGGATCCCCCAGAGACCTCGCCCGGCCTTCGCCAGGGAGAACAGCCCAGCGACTCTCTGCCCACAAGGACCCGGGGGAAGGCTGTCCTCCCGTGGCGTCCAGAAGGGGAAGGAAAGAGAGCGCCGAAGCTTCCAGAAGTCCGAGCCTCCGTCGGAGGGGGCTGCACACAACCCCGAGAAGAAGCGAAAGCGCACACACTCGAGGGACAGCCAATCCCACCCACAGGGGCAGCGTCTACAAGGCTCAGACGCACGAGAGGGGCCAGGGGGGCTGCTGCCCAAGGTGAGGGGGAAGGTGGGGAACAGCCCCAAGGCGCCAGAAGGGAAAGGCAAAGCTCCTCACTGGGCAAGGAAGCCAGCGGGCCCCCCGCCTGAGCTGGAGGGGGCGGTGGCGGCGGAGGAGCAGCAGTTAGACCCGCCCACCATGTCCTTCGAGGCCTACCTCACCTATGACCAGCCTCCCGCCAGCAAGAAGAGGAAGAGCGGGAAGACTCCAGCCACCGCGCTTCAAGCAAAGAGTCTTGGCAAAGAGGACTCCACAGGCGCCAAGGCAGAGGCAGGCGAGTCCCAGAAGCCGCCCCCACCTGGGGCAGCCGGGGCCCCGCGCCCAGTGGAGCCCCCGGACCCCACCGCGTGTCCCGCCTTGCCAGTCCTCGGGCCGTGCCAGCCCAGTGAGCCCCCACTGGCTGCCTTTCCATGGACGTCCTCCTTCCAACCGAGGCCAAGGGCCCTGCCTTCACCTCGCCCAGAGGAAGGAGCTGGGCTGATGGGAATCAGGCTGAGCTCCAGGACGCAGGTGTTCTCTGGGCCCAAGAGGGCCAGGCGCAGCAGAATGCTCGCCTTGCTCCAGGACTGCGTCCAGACCCTGCAAAACAGCGTCTGCTTGCTCTCTCGAGCCAGAGGAGTCCCGTGTTCTCTTCTGGAACCGGTTCTGGAGAGGGAGGCGCCTGAGCAGCTCCCTCGCCTGGAGGATCGCCATGGAGCACTAGCTGCACCAACAGATCCCTTGGGGAAGGAGCATTGTCAGCGCGCCTTGGGGAAAGACACGCGGGAAGAACCCAAGTCAGTGCGGGAGCCCCGAGAGCAGGAGGTGGCAGAACAGGTCCTGCAGATCAGCGCCAACCGGCCCAAGGACCCGCCCGCAAAGGTGGCTTTTTCTGACACACCAGGAGCGGCAGCTGTCCAGGACAAAGTCCTGCTGGCCCCATCTCCCACAGCAGGCAGCCCTGATGCTCCCTCCGACCCTGCCAGCGGCCACAGCGCTCACCCCCATGCCTGGGAAGCAGGTGCTCAGCAGCCACAAGAAGCCTGTGAAGAAGATGGCACCGCTGATGGCCAAGTCCATCAGAGATTACAAGAACAGGTTCTCCCGACGATGAACCCAGGGCTTGCCCCGCACATGACATTGGGAAGGAGGCCTGCCAGCACAGTGCGGGAGCGGTCCTTCCGCGGGAGACCAGCTTCTTGGGCTTTGCGGACACCGTGGGACGGGACTCCTGCAGTTTTCCAGTGTTGCACCTGTGCACCTTCCTGCCAGCGCCGTCGGGAGGGTGCTTCTCCCCAGGCATGCACATACCACACACAGAGAAGGGTCTGGACCCATAGAGGACAAGGTTCAGCTTTAGTGTCTCTGCGTGGTGGCAATGTGGGGGACTTCTTGATTTCCTGTGTTTGTTACCTAGCATTTGCTTGCACTGGATTTCTGAGTCTGTAACTAATCGTGCATCATGTGAACTGCATGGTATACTGTTAAGAATAATGCTCAGTCATCACTGTCAGGAATTCTGAGATCTGATCAAGTCCGAGATTCGCTGTATCTTTCAAACCCTCTGCGAGAAGGGAAACACACACTGCTCAACTCAATAAATGATATTAAGCCAAATGACGCCTGTTGTTTCTAAGTGTTGTGCCTGGGAATCCGTGGAACACAGCCCCTGCCTCCCGCATGGACAGTATGTGTGCATAAGCGTTTCTATACTGGCATCCGGAAGGCTCTGGGAGAAGGAATGGATAGGCACGATGGTTCAAGAGTGGATGCACATACGTCAAATATAAACAAATACAAGCTCTTTGATAGAGCAATTTCAATGATAGGATTTTTAACCTCCAGATATAACCGGGTGTGTGTGTATGTGTGTGCTTGTGTGTGTGTGTGTGTGTGTGTGTGTGTGTGTGTGTGTGTTTATTACTGCACACACTTGATTGTGCCATTTTAAGCCACTTTTCCTCAAGGACATTTGCCTGCTTCTCTGGGGCTAAGATGCTGAGTAGTGTGCATCTGAGGAACTCACCCCGGCCAGTGTGCTCTGTGTTTGGAGAATAAGCCCACACACACAAGGGTCACGGGTTTGATTCCCATCAAAGGCATGTACCTGGGTTACAGGTTCAAACCTGAGCCCAGTAGGGGCACAGCATATGCGGGAGGCAGTCGCCAATCAATCTCTCTTCTATATATATATATCTATCTTTTTTTTTGGAGCGAGAGCATTTCACCCACCCTCTCTCCCTTCCACTCTTTCTAAAAATCAATGGGGATAAAATATCTTCGGGTGAGGATTAACATGAAAAGAAATAAAGAAAAAACAACCGGCAAGGAGGTACAGGTACAAATATTGGAGCCCAGGACCCAGCAAGTAGGAGAAGCCTGTAGGGGATCATAGGTAAAATCTGTGAAGATCTCAGTCCTAGGAATAAACACAAAAGAGAAGCTGGCCTGCTCAGTTTCCCATTCTCTGTGGGACCCAGGAAAGAAAAAAAATAAAAATCTTTTTCTGAAGTTGGATTGAGATGCAGCCCCCTGCAGGCACAGGGCAGAGACACACCCAAATCCCCTCTACAGGAAGGTAGCATCGCCCTTCATCTCCAATTAGGTCTAGAAACAAATGCTCAACTACACTGCCCTGAACAGTCAAAAACAACAACGACACAATGAGAAACATCAGTCATAATAACCATCAAACATCAGATATTGGAACTCTCAGACACAGACTTTAAAAGAACTCTTTTAACCAAAACCATTCCAATAGCATGTATTTGGAACATGTTTAACAAAACTGGCCTAAGGCTTTTTGGTGGTCTGCATTGTGTCCCCTTCCCCAACGTACACATGGAAGCCCTAACCCTGACTACTTGAGAATGGGACTGTACTTGGAGATAGGACTTTCAGGAGCCGATTTACCTGAAATGACCCGGTTAGGTTGGACCTTATCCAAGAGGACTGGTGGTCCTTATAAGGAGAGGACCTTTGGACACACAAAGAGATACCAGGGATGGTCTTCCATACAGGAAAGACCATATATATGATGAACCACACAACAAGAAGGCGGCGATTTGCGAGCCAAGGAGAGAAGCCTTGGCAGAAACCGAAGCTGCTGACACCCGGAGCTTGGACTTCTAGCTTCCAGAACTGTGAGAAAATACATTTCTGTTGTTTAAGCAACTCCGTCGGGTACTTTGTTAGGCAGCGCTAGCAAGTTAATACCGCCGCTCTGCTGAAAACGACAGAAATACAGCTAAGAAAAATTAAAGAAGATAGAACGTTTATGACTGGGAAAATCAATATTGTTAGGATGTTAATCCTCCTACAAATTGACCTATAGATTCCATGGGATCGCAATAAAAGGTCATCAGGTCTCTTAAATAAACTGAACATCTGATTACAAATTTTATGTGAAAAATCATAATAACCAAGATAGCTTTGAAAAAGTGCTAAATCAGAGGATATACACTATCAATTTTCAGGGCTTAACCTAAAGCCACAGTAATTAAGGTAGTTTGATTTCGGCATGTAGACAGACAAATATATCCATGGGACAGAATAGAGAATTCAGAAAGAGGCCCACAAATATGTGGTTATGAGTTGTGGGAACGTAGCGTAGTTATTTTACTAATTGTGTTCGATACAGATCCTTTCCTCAAAACTGAGTTATGACTCTGAGTAATCATGCAGTGTTACAAGGGCCAATGGGGCCTTCTGAGAATATGAGAAACTCAGGAATTCTCAGATTTCCTCGAGCCTAACACTTGGGGGATCCTTCAAACCCAGAATGACAGGGGAAATACAGACTGCTAGGTGAGTAACGTTAAGACAGCGGGAAATCTGAGGGCCAAACTCCAAAGGCCTGCCTAGAGAATGGTTCAAGGGACCAAACAACCTCACGGAGAAACAAATCCAGGCGGAGCAACCCCGGAGCCTCCCTGATTTGCCCAATGGGTCAGAGCAGGTTCATTCCAGGGCATCGAGCCATCATCTCATTAGTTCTTCTCTAGTCGAAGACCTGGAGTCAGTGTGGACACTGGGGAGGCGTTCTTGGGGGGCAGTCATCACAAAGTGCATGAAACTGCGTCCTTCTAGGGTGAAGGGAAGTGCCCACAAGCGCATGGGCGTGGCCCTAACCGGTTTGGCCTAGTGGGTAGAGCTTAGGCCTGCGGACGCGAGGATCCGGGTTCGATTCCGCTCCAGGGAATGGACCGTGGTTGCGGCCACGCCCCCAGTGGGGGGCGGAGGGGCGAGGGCAGCTATTTCTCTCTCATCAATGTTTCTCACTATCCTTCTCCCTTTCTCTCTGTAAAAAAGTCAACGAACATAACTTTTTTTAAAAAAAAAAAAGAACACTGGAGTGTCTAGGGCTGATCTGAGTCAGGCCCGACTGCTGTTGTTCAGGTGATGGGAGCACAAGGTCATTCAGCCATTCCCTCCAGAGGAACTGATGGAGGCCTCGGGCACACCCTGCTCTGCGGGCGCCCCCCCCCCCCACACACACACACACAGAAGGGGCTATTCCTGCCCCCGCTAGGGCTAAGCTCTTTGAGCGCACACACATGCGTTTCTCCCTCTAAGCTCCCGCTCTCCACCCTGTTCAGAAGGGTAGGCGCACACTGGACCTCCACTTCTTCAACTCCTCCTAGCTCTCTTCCCCTTACGTGCGTGACCCGCGTATGCAAATTAATTCTGCCTCCCTCCGCCTCAGTTTCCCCCTCCAGATGATTGGATTACTGGAACCCACCCCGTGGCTGGGTTCCAACCACAAGGGAAGACCTCAAGGTGTCATTGGCACCTGCTTCAGCCCTGGGCGGGGCCAAACTCCGCCCCTGGTCCTGGGCGCGCCTGGCCCCACCCTTCACGCCAGACCTTCCATAAAGAGCTGCTGGGCCTTCGCGGGACCATTCTGCTGGAGACTGAGCAGCGACACGGTCGCAAGTGCGAGCGCGGACCTCTCAGCAGCCTTGCCCGGGACTGGGTTCGAGAAGCTGGATCCCGGGGAAGGAAGCCCTGGGAGGAACGTACTGGGAGGAGCGGCATTCCGGACACCCCCCCCCCCCCCACTCCGATCTCTTCACCTGGAGGAGCAGGTGGAGGGAAACCCCCGAGCATCCCGCAGTCCATCCCGCAGCTCCGAGCGCCCAGGGAGGAAGCACAGAACGCCCCGGCCGCTCCAGAGGCCCATCCAAGGGCCCCACTGTCGTGAGTGGACCGAGGAGACAAGGACCGGCCACCCAGAGCCTTCTGGCGGCGGAGCCCCGTCCCTTCCAGGGGCGGCGGGTGCTCCTTGGATGTCTGGGGCCCATCAGCGGGGCCCGGCCCGGGCCCACGGGGCACCTCAGAGGCCTGCAGAAGGCCGCCTGGCAGCCTCTCTGGACAGGCACCTGGGGGCACCCCAGGGCAGAGGGGCTGTGAGTCAGAGAGGGGAGCGCCCGCCTTCCCACAAGGTCAACCCCCCGCTGGGGGCCAAGGGCCAGGAGGAGCCCTCTGCTGGGATCCCCCAGAGACCTCGCCCGGCCTTCGCCAGGGAGAACAGCCCAGCGACTCTCTGCCCACAAGGACCCGGGGGAAGGCTGTCCTCCCGTGGCGTCCAGAAGGGGAAGGAAAGAGAGCGCCGAAGCTTCCAGAAGTCCGAGCCTCCGTCGGAGGGGGCTGCACACAACCCCGAGAAGAAGCGAAAGCGCACACACTCGAGGGACAGCCAATCCCACCCACAGGGGCAGCGTCTACAAGGCTCAGACGCACGAGAGGGGCCAGGGGGGCTGCTGCCCAAGGTGAGGGGGAAGGTGGGGAACAGCCCCAAGGCGCCAGAAGGGAAAGGCAAAGCTCCTCACTGGGCAAGGAAGCCAGCGGGCCCCCCGCCTGAGCTGGAGGGGGCGGTGGCGGCGGAGGAGCAGCAGTTAGACCCGCCCACCATGTCCTTCGAGGCCTACCTCACCTATGACCAGCCTCCCGCCAGCAAGAAGAGGAAGAGCGGGAAGACTCCGGCCACCGCGCTTCAAGCAAAGAGTCTTGGCAAAGAGGACTCCACAGGCGCCAAGGCAGAGGCAGGCGAGTCCCAGAAGCCGCCCCCACCTGGGGCAGCCGGGGCCCCGCGCCCAGTGGAGCCCCCGGACCCCACCGCGTGTCCCGCCTTGCCAGTCCTCGGGCCGTGCCAGCCCAGTGAGCCCCCACTGGCTGCCTTTCCATGGACGTCCTCCTTCCAACCGAGGCCAAGGGCCCTGCCTTCACCTCGCCCAGAGGAAGGAGCTGGGCTGATGGGAATCAGGCTGAGCTCCAGGACGCAGGTGTTCTCTGGGCCCAAGAGGGCCAGGCGCAGCAGAATGCTCGCCTTGCTCCAGGACTGCGTCCAGACCCTGCAAAACAGCGTCTGCTTGCTCTCTCGAGCCAGAGGAGTCCCGTGTTCTCTTCTGGAACCGGTTCTGGAGAGGGAGGCGCCTGAGCAGCTCCCTCGCCTGGAGGATCGCCATGGAGCACTAGCTGCACCAACAGATCCCTTGGGGAAGGAGCATTGTCAGCGCGCCTTGGGGAAAGACACGCGGGAAGAACCCAAGTCAGTGCGGGAGCCCCGAGAGCAGGAGGTGGCAGAACAGGTCCTGCAGATCAGCGCCAACCGGCCCAAGGACCCGCCCGCAAAGGTGGCTTTTTCTGACACACCAGGAGCGGCAGCTGTCCAGGACAAAGTCCTGCTGGCCCCATCTCCCACAGCAGGCAGCCCTGATGCTCCCTCCGACCCTGCCAGCGGCCACAGCGCTCACCCCATGCCTGGGAAGCAGGTGCTCAGCAGCCACAAGAAGCCTGTGAAGAAGATGGCACCGCTGATGGCCAAGTCCATCAGAGATTACAAGAACAGGTTCTCCCGACGATGAACCCAGGGCTTGCCCCGCACATGACATTGGGAAGGAGGCCTGCCAGCACAGTGCGGGAGCGGTCCTTCCGCGGGAGACCAGCTTCTTTGGCTTTGCGGACACCGTGGGACGGGACTCCTGCAGTTTTCCAGTGTTGCACCTGTGCACCTTCCTGCCAGCGCCGTCGGGAGGGTGCTTCTCCCCAGGCATGCACATACCACACACAGAGAAGGGTCTGGACCCATAGAGGACAAGGTTCAGCTTTAGTGTCTCTGCGTGGTGGCAATGTGGGGGACTTCTTGATTTCCTGTGTTTGTTACCTAGCATTTGCTTGCACTGGATTTCTGAGTCTGTAACTAATCGTGCATCATGTGAACTGCATGGTATACTGTTAAGAATAATGCTCAGTCATCACTGTCAGGAATTCTGAGATCTGATCAAGTCCGAGATTCGCTGTATCTTTCAAACCCTCTGCGAGAAGGGAAACACACACTGCTCAACTCAATAAATGATATTAAGCCAAATGACGCCTGTTGTTTCTAAGTGTTGTGCCTGGGAATCCGTGGAACACAGCCCCTGCCTCCCGCATGGACAGTATGTGTGCATAAGCGTTTCTATACTGGCATCCGGAAGGCTCTGGGAGAAGGAATGGATAGGCACGATGGTTCAAGAGTGGATGCACATACGTCAAATATAAACAAATACAAGCTCTTTGATAGAGCAATTTCAATGATAGGATTTTTAACCTCCAGATATAACCGGGTGTGTGTGTATGTGTGTGCTTGTGTGTGTGTGTGTGTGTGTGTGTGTGTGTGTGTGTGTGTGTGTTTATTACTGCACACACTTGATTGTGCCATTTTAAGCCACTTTTCCTCAAGGACATTTGCCTGCTTCTCTGGGGCTAAGATGCTGAGTAGTGTGCATCTGAGGAACTCACCCCGGCCAGTGTGCTCTGTGTTTGGAGAATAAGCCCACACACACAAGGGTCACGGGTTTGATTCCCATCAAAGGCATGTACCTGGGTTACAGGTTCAAACCTGAGCCCAGTAGGGGCACAGCATATGCGGGAGGCAGTCGCCAATCAATCTCTCTTCTATATATATATATCTATCTTTTTTTTTGGAGCGAGAGCATTTCACCCACCCTCTCTCCCTTCCACTCTTTCTAAAAATCAATGGGGATAAAATATCTTCGGGTGAGGATTAACATGAAAAGAAATAAAGAAAAAACAACCGGCAAGGAGGTACAGGTACAAATATTGGAGCCCAGGACCCAGCAAGTAGGAGAAGCCTGTAGGGGATCATGGGTAAAATCTGTGAAGATCTCAGTCCTAGGAATAAACACAAAAGAGAAGCTGGCCTGCTCAGTTTCCCATTCTCTGTGGGACCCAGGAAAGAAAAAAAATAAAAATCTTTTTCTGAAGTTGGATTGAGATGCAGCCCCCTGCAGGCACAGGGCAGAGACACACCCAAATCCCCTCTACAGGAAGGTAGCATCGCCCTTCATCTCCAATTAGGTCTAGAAACAAATGCTCAACTACACTGCCCTGAACAGTCAAAAACAACAACGACACAATGAGAAACATCAGTCATAATAACCATCAAACATCAGATATTGGAACTCTCAGACACAGACTTTAAAAGAACTCTTTTAACCAAAACCATTCCAATAGCATGTATTTGGAACATGTTTAACAAAACTGGCCTAAGGCTTTTTGGTGGTCTGCATTGTGTCCCCTTCCCCAACGTACACATGGAAGCCCTAACCCTGACTACTTGAGAATGGGACTGTACTTGGAGATAGGACTTTCAGGAGCCGATTTACCTGAAATGACCCGGTTAGGTTGGACCTTATCCAAGAGGACTGGTGGTCCTTATAAGGAGAGGACCTTTGGACACACAAAGAGATACCAGGGATGGTCTTCCATACAGGAAAGACCATATATATGACGAACCACACAACAAGAAGGCGGCGATTTGCGAGCCAAGGAGAGAAGCCTTGGCAGAAACCGAAGCTGCTGACACCCGGAGCTTGGACTTCTAGCTTCCAGAACTGTGAGAAAATACATTTCTGTTGTTTAAGCAACTCCGTCGGGTACTTTGTTAGGCAGCGCTAGCAAGTTAATACCGCCGCTCTGCTGAAAACGACAGAAATACAGCTAAGAAAAATTAAAGAAGATAGAACGTTTATGACTGGGAAAATCAATATTGTTAGGATGTTAATCCTCCTACAAATTGACCTATAGATTCCATGGGATCGCAATAAAAGGTCATCAGGTCTCTTAAATAAACTGAACATCTGATTACAAATTTTATGTGAAAAATCATAATAACCAAGATAGCTTTGAAAAAGTGCTAAATCAGAGGATATACACTATCAATTTTCAGGGCTTAACCTAAAGCCACAGTAATTAAGGTAGTTTGATTTCGGCATGTAGACAGACAAATATATCCATGGGACAGAATAGAGAATTCAGAAAGAGGCCCACAAATATGTGGTTATGAGTTGTGGGAACGTAGCGTAGTTATTTTACTAATTGTGTTCGATACAGATCCTTTCCTCAAAACTGAGTTATGACTCTGAGTAATCATGCAGTGTTACAAGGGCCAATGGGGCCTTCTGAGAATATGAGAAACTCAGGAATTCTCAGATTTCCTCGAGCCTAACACTTGGGGGATCCTTCAAACCCAGAATGACAGGGGAAATACAGACTGCTAGGTGAGTAACGTTAAGACAGCGGGAAATCTGAGGGCCAAACTCCAAAGGCCTGCCTAGAGAATGGTTCAAGGGACCAAACAACCTCACGGAGAAACAAATCCAGGCGGAGCAACCCCGGAGCCTCCCTGATTTGCCCAATGGGTCAGAGCAGGTTCATTCCAGGGCATCGAGCCATCATCTCATTAGTTCTTCTCTAGTCGAAGACCTGGAGTCAGTGTGGACACTGGGGAGGCGTTCTTGGGGGGCAGTCATCACAAAGTGCATGAAACTGCGTCCTTCTAGGGTGAAGGGAAGTGCCCACAAGCGCATGGGCGTGGCCCTAACCGGTTTGGCCTAGTGGGTAGAGCTTAGGCCTGCGGACGCAAGGATCCGGGTTCGATTCCGCTCCAGGGAATGGACCGTGGTTGCGGCCACGCCCCCAGTGGGGGGCGGAGGGGCGAGGGCAGCTATTTCTCTCTCATCAATGTTTCTCACTATCCTTCTCCCTTTCTCTCTGTAAAAAAGTCAACGAACATAACTTTTTTTAAAAAAAAAAAAGAACACTGGAGTGTCTAGGGCTGATCTGAGTCAGGCCCGACTGCTGTTGTTCAGGTGATGGGAGCACAAGGTCATTCAGCCATTCCCTCCAGAGGAACTGATGGAGGCCTCGGGCACACCCTGCTCTGCGGGCGCCCCCCCACACACACACAGAAGGGGCTATTCCTGCCCCCGCTAGGGCTAAGCTCTTTGAGCGCACACACATGCGTTTCTCCCTCTAAGCTCCCGCTCTCCACCCTGTTCAGAAGGGTAGGCGCACACTGGACCTCCACTTCTTCAACTCCTCCTAGCTCTCTTCCCCTTACGTGCGTGACCCGCGTATGCAAATTAATTCTGCCTCCCTCCGCCTCAGTTTCCCCCTCCAGATGATTGGATTACTGGAACCCACCCCGTGGCTGGGTTCCAACCACAAGGGAAGACCTCAAGGTGTCATTGGCACCTGCTTCAGCCCTGGGCGGGGCCAAACTCCGCCCCTGGTCCTGGGCGCGCCTGGCCCCACCCTTCACGCCAGACCTTCCATAAAGAGCTGCTGGGCCTTCGCGGGACCATTCTGCTGGAGACTGAGCAGCGACACGGTCGCAAGTGCGAGCGCGGACCTCTCAGCAGCCTTGCCCGGGACTGGGTTCGAGAAGCTGGATCCCGGGGAAGGAAGCCCTGGGAGGAACGTACTGGGAGGAGCGGCATTCCGGACACCCCCCCCACACACCCACACTCCGATCTCTTCACCTGGAGGAGCAGGTGGAGGGAAACCCCCGAGCATCCCGCAGTCCATCCCGCAGCTCCGAGCGCCCAGGGAGGAAGCACAGAACGCCCCGGCCGCTCCAGAGGCCCATCCAAGGGCCCCACTGTCGTGAGTGGACCGAGGAGACAAGGACCGGCCACCCAGAGCCTTCTGGCGGCGGAGCCCCGTCCCTTCCAGGGGCGGCGGGTGCTCCTTGGATGTCTGGGGCCCATCAGCGGGGCCCGGCCCGGGCCCACGGGGCACCTCAGAGGCCTGCAGAAGGCCGCCTGGCAGCCTCTCTGGACAGGCACCTGGGGGCACCCCAGGGCAGAGGGGCTGTGAGTCAGAGAGGGGAGCGCCCGCCTTCCCACAAGGTCAACCCCCCGCTGGGGGCCAAGGGCCAGGAGGAGCCCTCTGCTGGGATCCCCCAGAGACCTCGCCCGGCCTTCGCCAGGGAGAACAGCCCAGCGACTCTCTGCCCACAAGGACCCGGGGGAAGGCTGTCCTCCCGTGGCGTCCAGAAGGGGAAGGAAAGAGAGCGCCGAAGCTTCCAGAAGTCCGAGCCTCCGTCGGAGGGGGCTGCACACAACCCCGAGAAGAAGCGAAAGCGCACACACTCGAGGGACAGCCAATCCCACCCACAGGGGCAGCGTCTACAAGGCTCAGACGCACGAGAGGGGCCAGGGGGGCTGCTGCCCAAGGTGAGGGGGAAGGTGGGGAACAGCCCCAAGGCGCCAGAAGGGAAAGGCAAAGCTCCTCACTGGGCAAGGAAGCCAGCGGGCCCCCCGCCTGAGCTGGAGGGGGCGGTGGCGGCGGAGGAGCAGCAGTTAGACCCGCCCACCATGTCCTTCGAGGCCTACCTCACCTATGACCAGCCTCCCGCCAGCAAGAAGAGGAAGAGCGGGAAGACTCCGGCCACCGCGCTTCAAGCAAAGAGTCTTGGCAAAGAGGACTCCACAGGCGCCAAGGCAGAGGCAGGCGAGTCCCAGAAGCCGCCCCCACCTGGGGCAGCCGGGGCCCCGCGCCCAGTGGAGCCCCCGGACCCCACCGCGTGTCCCGCCTTGCCAGTCCTCGGGCCGTGCCAGCCCAGTGAGCCCCCACTGGCTGCCTTTCCATGGACGTCCTCCTTCCAACCGAGGCCAAGGGCCCTGCCTTCACCTCGCCCAGAGGAAGGAGCTGGGCTGATGGGAATCAGGCTGAGCTCCAGGACGCAGGTGTTCTCTGGGCCCAAGAGGGCCAGGCGCAGCAGAATGCTCGCCTTGCTCCAGGACTGCGTCCAGACCCTGCAAAACAGCGTCTGCTTGCTCTCTCGAGCCAGAGGAGTCCCGTGTTCTCTTCTGGAACCGGTTCTGGAGAGGGAGGCGCCTGAGCAGCTCCCTCGCCTGGAGGATCGCCATGGAGCACTAGCTGCACCAACAGATCCCTTGGGGAAGGAGCATTGTCAGCGCGCCTTGGGGAAAGACACGCGGGAAGAACCCAAGTCAGTGCGGGAGCCCCGAGAGCAGGAGGTGGCAGAACAGGTCCTGCAGATCAGCGCCAACCGGCCCAAGGACCCGCCCGCAAAGGTGGCTTTTTCTGACACACCAGGAGCGGCAGCTGTCCGGGACAAAGTCCTGCTGGCCCCATCTCCCACAGCAGGCAGCCCTGATGCTCCCTCCGACCCTGCCAGCGGCCACAGCGCTCACCCCATGCCTGGGAAGCAGGTGCTCAGCAGCCACAAGAAGCCTGTGAAGAAGATGGCACCGCTGATGGCCAAGTCCATCAGAGATTACAAGAACAGGTTCTCCCGACGATGAACCCAGGGCTTGCCCCGCACATGACATTGGGAAGGAGGCCTGCCAGCACAGGGCGGGAGCGGTCCTTCCGCGGGAGACCAGCTTCTTGGGCTTTGCGGACACCGTGGGACGGGACTCCTGCAGTTTTCCAGTGTTGCACCTGTGCACCTTCCTGCCAGCGCCGTCGGGAGGGTGCTTCTCCCCAGGCATGCACATACCACACACAGAGAAGGGTCTGGACCCATAGAGGACAAGGTTCAGCTTTAGTGTCTCTGCGTGGTGGCAATGTGGGGGACTTCTTGATTTCCTGTGTTTGTTACCTAGCATTTGCTTGCACTGGATTTCTGAGTCTGTAACTAATCGTGCATCATGTGAACTGCATGGTATACTGTTAAGAATAATGCTCAGTCATCACTGTCAGGAATTCTGAGATCTGATCAAGTCCGAGATTCGCTGTATCTTTCAAACCCTCTGCGAGAAGGGAAACACACACTGCTCAACTCAATAAATGATATTAAGCCAAATGACGCCTGTTGTTTCTAAGTGTTGTGCCTGGGAATCCGTGGAACACAGCCCCTGCCTCCCGCATGGACAGTATGTGTGCATATGCGTTTCTATACTGGCATCCGGAAGGCTCTGGGAGAAGGAATGGATAGGCACGATGGTTCAAGAGTGGATGCACATACGTCAAATATACACAAATACAAGCTCTTTGATAGAGCAATTTCAATGATAGGATTTTTATCCTCCAGATATAACCGGGTGTGTGTGTATGTGTGTGCGCGTGCGTGTGTGTGTGTTTGTTTGTGTGAGTGCTTGCGCTCCTGCGTGTTTGTGTGTTGTGTGTGTGTGTATGTGTGTGTGTTTATTACTGCACACACTTGATTGTGCCATGTTAAGCCACTTTTCTTCAAGGACATTTGCCTGCTTCTCTGGGGCTAAGATGCTGAGTAGTGTGCATCTGACAACTTCACCCTGGCCAGTGTGCTCAGTTTATGGAGAATAATCCCACACACCCAAGGGTCACAGGTTTGATTCCCATCAAAGGCATGTACCTGGGTTACAGGTTCAAACCTGAGCCCAGTAGTGGCAGGGCAAATGGGGGAGGCAGTCCCCAATCAATCTCTCTATATATATATATCTATCTTTTTTTTTTTGGAGCGAGAGCATTTCACCCACCCTCTCTCCCTTCCACTCTTTCTCAAAATCAGTGGGGATAAAATATCTTTGGGTGAGGATTAACATAAAAAGAAATAAAGGAAAAATCAAACATCAAGGAGGTACAGGTACAGATATTTGAGCCCGGGACCCAGCAAGGAAGGGAAGCCTGTAGGGGACCATAGGTAAAATCTGTGAAGTTCTCAATCCTAGGAATAAACACAGAAGAGAAGCTCAGTTTTCCATTCTCTGTGTGGCCCAGAAAAGAAAAAAAAAATCTCTTTTTGAAGTTGGATTGAGATGCAGCCCCCTGCAGGCACAGGGCAGAGACACACCCAAATCCCCTCTACAGGAAGGTAGCATCGCCCTTCATCTCCAATTAGGTCTAGAAACAAATGATCAACTACACTGCCCTGAACAGTCAAAAACAACAACGACACAATGAGAAACATCAGTCATAATAACCATCAAACATCAGATATTGGAACTCTCAGACACAGACTTTAAAAGAACTCTTTTAACCAAAACCATTCCAATAGCATGTATTTGGAACATGTTTAACAAAACTGGCCTAAGGCTTTTTGGTGGTCTGCATTGTGTCCCCTTCCCCAACGTACACATGGAAGCCCTAACCCTGACTACTTGAGAATGGGACTGTATTTGGAGATAGGACTTTCAGGAGCCGATTTACCTGAAATGACCCGGTTAGGTTGGGCCCTTATCCAAGAGGACTGGTGGTCCTTATAAGGAGAGGACCTTTGGACACACAAAGATATACCAGGGATGGTCTTAAATACAGGAAAGACCATATGATGGACAACACAATAAGAAGGCGTCTCTTTGCAAGCCAAGGAGAGAAGCCTTAGCAGAAACCAAACTTACTGACACCTGGAGCTTGGACCTCTAACTTTCAGAACTGTGAGAAAATACATTTCTGTTGTTTAAGCCACTCCATTGGGTATTTTGTTACAGCAGCCCTAGCAAGCTAATACAACCGCTCAGTTGAAAATGACAGAAATATAGCTAAGAGAAATTAAAGAAGATACAACGTTTACGATTGGGAAAATTAATATTGTTAAGATGTTAATTCTCCTACAAATTGACCTATACATTCCATGGGATCGTATGAAAATCTCAACGGGACTTTTTAAATAAAGTGAATATCTGAGTACAAATTTTATGTTGAAAAATTACAATAACCAAGATAGCATTGAAATACAGCTAAATCAGAGGATTTACGCTATCAGTTTTCAAGGCTTCACCTAAAGCCACAGTAATTAAGGTATTTTGATGTTGGCATGTAGACAGACAAATATATCCATGGAACAGAATAGAGAATTCAGAAATAGGCCCACAAATATATGGTAATTTGATTTCTTTTACAAAGTTGGCTATGTACGTCAAATTTTTAATAAGATGCTAGAGCCCTAGCCAATTTGACTCAGTTGATAGAGTGTTGGCCCTACAGAGTAATGGATCCCAGGTTCTATTTGGTGATGGGTTAGATACCTTGGTTGCCAGCTACATCTCTAGCTCTAGTTGGGGTGTATGTGGGAGGCCACCATTCAATATGTTTCTCTCACATTGATGCTTTTCTCTGTCTCTCCCCCTCTAATCATTCTAGACATTAATGGAAAAATATATTTAAGTGAGGATTAACAAAATAAAAATAAAAAGATGCTTTAGCAACTAGATTCCTGCAGAATGAAGCTTAACCCCATCTCACATCAAACACACAAATTAATTGATGATAGCAGTCCTAAATTTCTATGTACCTAATAACATGCATCACAATAAACAAAGCAAAAATTGACAGAAGCAAAAGGAGAAATTGGCAAAAATAATACAATCACAGTGAGAGATTTTAATATGACTTCCTCAGTTATTGATAGAACAAGAAAAAAATCTGTGAGATATAAAAGATTTGAACAACACAATTTAAAACTTAACCATTCATTGAGCCATAAAACAATTTTTAACAAATGTCAATGGTTTGAAGTCACTTAGAATATTACTGTATGAGTACAATGAAATTATTTTAAATATATTTTTATTGATTTCAGAAAGGAAGGGAGGATAGAGAAAGAAACATCACTGATGAGAATCATTGATTGGCTGCCTCCTGCTCACCCCCTGCTGGGGAAGGGGCCTGAAACCCAGGCATGAGCCCTGACTGGTAATCCAATGGAATCAGACCATGACCTCCTGGTTAATAGATGCTCAACCACTGAGTCACAGCGGCTGGGCTATGATATTAAACTAGAAAACAGTGTCAAAAAGATAACAATAGACTTCCTTTATGTAAGTAATACACTTCTAAATACTTATGGGTAAGAGAAAAATCCTAACAGAAATTAGAAAATATTTGGAATTGAAGGAAACATTTTAAAATTTAAATGCTACAAATTAAAATGTGGGAAGCAGGCAAATTATTTCCCTCTAAAATGATTGAAGGGAAGTTTAAATCCTTTGCTGAAGTTGTTAGAAGAGAAAAAAGGTTAAAACATTAATGAGGAAAGCAACCATCTTAAGAAATTAGAAAAAGAATAATAAAATAAACCCAAGGAAATAGTAGGATGGAAAAATTAATTTTAAGAGTGCAAAAGTGAAATAGAAATCAAATTTCTCATAGACAGGATCAACAAAGCAAATGTTGCTTCTTTGAAAAGATTTACAAAATTTATAAACCACTGGCAAGACTGATGAGGATAATAAAGAGAGAAGGCACAGATAACCAATGTCAAGAATAAAAATGGAAGATGGTTACAGATCCTGTATATATTTGTACAAAAATAACGAGGTATTATGAACAATTATACCAATATAATTGAAAGTTTATATGAAATGGACAAATTCCAAGAAAACACAACATACCAAACTGACACCAAAATAAATTTTAAAATATAAATAGTCCTATGAAATGAACTTGAATATATTGACTGGTTTTGGTGCTGGTTTTGTCACATTTTTCTGTTTCTTATGACTGCTAGTAAATTATTTATTGAATACCAGTCTTTGTGAAAGTCTGGATTTTATTATCTTCTTTTTAAGTGTGTTGATTTTGTTTTGGCATGTAGTTTAGTTATTTGCAGCTAAGTCTGATCCTTTCAAGGCTTATTTTTAAGTTTTATTAGGAAAGCTACATCTAAAGTAATCTTTATTCTAGGGCTAGTTCTGCATACTCTTAATGCATAGCCTTGCCCAAATCTCTAAATGCTGTCCCACAAGATTTTTCCACTCAGGTTGTTTAGAATTCAAATGCCTTTCCATGTTATATGAGCACCAGTAGTTGTTGAGCCTATAGTAATTGGGCTTTCCTCAAGCTTCCTTCATTTTCACTGTATATGTGCACAGCTTAGTATTCAGCCTAAAACTCTGAATTGTGAAGCAATTTGTTTGCAACAGCTCCCTTCTCTCTGTTCCTCTTCCCTTCCAATTCTAACCACCTGAGTCTTCCCGAACTCTACTCTCCCTCTCATCTGCTGTGCTCTGCTATGATCGCCCTCATGTGGCGGAACCCATTAACTGCTACGGGGCAGAAGGCCTTCTCCCATGGTCACATTGTCCAATGTCTGAAAACAGATTATTCATATACTTAGTTCAGTTTTCTAGCTGCATAGAGCAGGAACACTAGTCAGGTACCAGCCACTCTATCACATTTGAAAGCAGAAGGCTATCTCGGTTTTTTAAAAGGTTTTCAAGAATTATCTGGGTAGTGAGATATATACCTTTTTTTTATTATTTAAAAATAGAGCCTGATGCCATTTTTACAAAAGGAGGAGAGAATGTTTGTTTTTAAATATATACGTATATTTTTATTGACTTCAGAGAGGAAGGGAGAGGGGGAGAGAGAGAGAAACATCAATGATGAGAGAGAATCATTGATTAGCTGCCTCCTGCACACAGCCCACTACTGGGGATGGAGACCAAAACCCAGGCATGTGCCCTGACTGGGGAATGGAACTGTGACTTCCTGGTTCATAGGTCCACGCTCAACCACTAAGCCACACCAGCTGGGCAAAAGAGAGATGTTTTTAACCCAAAACACCAAATATACAAATTCATATGTACATATTCTCATGTTTCAGTTAGTAGTTTAAAAAAGAAAGAAAGAAAGAAAGAAAGAAAGAAAGAAAGAAAGAAAGAAAGAAAGAAAGAAAAGAATAAGTCTGCAAGAGTAGCAATGTGACATTAGCAGTGTCCCTGGTTGTCTGATCAGTCTGCCTTTCTTGGCCCAGATACAGGAAGAATGTGGTTCAACAGCAGCCACAGTGTTTTAAAACAGGCCCACAAGACTGCACATGGCCAGTACTGAAGTGGTTAATCGTTCTTATGTAAGAGCAGAGCACTTAAAACATGAGTTACTTAAAATCCAGCTTAGCTTTATGGTGATTTAGAGTTTGTTTAATTAGTGTTTGGAACTGCACATTGTTTATAGCTATTGGTATTTCAATAGATGCTTAAATGTTTGAACATTTAAAGTTTAATAAGCCTTAGTTCTTTGAAGAAAAACATTGATGTAATTAAGTTTTCAATTACTCTGTTGTTGTTTTTTAGGAGACCATGCAATTAATAAAAGCTAAGACATTTAACAGCCCTCATTTAAAAACCTAGTCAACCACTTAATTAATTAGCTAATGCTTATAATAGACATTTTTAAATATAAAAGTCTCACATAAGCAGTCACAACTTTTGAAAAATACACACAATGACACATGAGAATAAATGAAAGTAACTTTGTTTCAGGATTATTTGAGTACACATGAATGCGTGGATCAATTATGGCTTTTCCAAAATCATTCTTACAAACAGTAATCATTCATATCAATTACTGTTTGTTTGTTTGTTTGTTGCTTTAGTTGTGTGGTCAAATTAAAAATACCGAAGCAATTGTTCCGCGGAGCTTCTTTGCCCTTAGCACATTCTAGAGGATCTTACATGCAAGTTGGAAAAGAATAAAGTGGCAGAGGTGTTTCGGATTTAATATAGTCTTATTTTAATTAAACATTAAATTTAAGGTGGAAGAGGAGAACATTTTCCATTCCCAGATCTTTGCACCCGAAGATCAGCGGTAGCATCAGTGTGACAAGGGAGCTGAGGAGAGACGCCCCACCCCAGAACTAGCGGATCAGAATCTGAATTTTCAAAAACACCCCAGGGTTTAGTGTGCACATTAACGACGGAGAAAGCTACAAAAGCAAGATGCCGTTTACTGGTCAGAAAAGAAACTTGCCCAGAGCCTACTTGGATGGAGGGCCGGAACCCACCAGGAACAATTCCTTTATACTTTCCGGGGATGGGCACTTCTTCGCGTTTGGGAGGCAGGCTCACCAAGAAAGGCAGAGGCAGATCCTAAAGAGCAAGACGCGGCACGCCGTTCCCTCTGCTACAGCGCCGCCCCCCTCCCCTGACCGAACCCTCCTTCAGGTGCGCTGGACGCCACCTCCTGGGGAGGGCGGGCGGCGGCGATGCGCTTCGTCCGTGGACCCGCCGCCCCTGAGACTGGTCTGTGCGGGACCGTCTCCGCTCTTGTCCCTAGAACGGCGGGGTCCCTGCGTGGATGGAATGATAGGGCTGAACCTCAACGACTGGGACTTCCTTAATCCCAGCCCCGTAAGGGACTAGGGACGCGGACCCGGCGGGAAACGCCCTTTCTCTCCGGGCAAACCGGGCGCGCGTTTTCGGGGGGGACCCGCAGTGACGAGAGGAAGAGCGGCCGCCCCGGGTCCCACAGCGCCGCCCCGCGGAAGCAGCTGGTGTCGCGGCCCAGCCCCGAGCGGTCTGCGATTTGCATACCCATCGTGCACCACGAAGCCGGTTCCCACGCGGGAGCTCCAGACCCGCGGGAACGTCCCACCGGCGCTGGGCACACTGCCCGCTACAAAGGCAGGGTCTCTCCGAGCGCCCGGCGGAGCGCGGACCCGCGGGCAAGCGGCAACCATAACTGAGCTGAGGGTGAGCGTGGTCCGAGGCATCCGGGCGGAGGCTGGTCGCTATACTCTGGTTTCTCTTCAGATCGCATAAATCTTTCGCCTTTTACTAAAGATTTCCGTGGAGAGGAACAATTGTGAGTTTTGACTCAATTTTTCGAGGCCTCGTTTTTACGAGGCTATTTTCCGGATGTTGAAAAATAGACCTAATTTTCAACGGCTTCTTTATCATGTTTAATCTTAAGGGTAGTGTCTTGTTTGTTTCTAGCAGAAGCCCTGTTAGTACTACATCCAAAGCAAGTACCTTATTGGAGGCTTCGGTTGCTAATCTCCAAACTTCCAGGTGTGCACCAGACCCAAGGCTCATGCTCCCTTCTCCTTCAGGTCTCGTGCAAACTTTTATTTTTGTTTATTGGTTTATTTGATATATTTTTTTATTGATTTCAGAGGGCAAAGGAGAGGGTTAGAGAGAGAGAAACATCCATGACGAGAGAGAATCATTGATTGACTGCCTCCTGCACGCCCCCTACTGGGGATCAGCCTGCAACCTAGGCATGTGCCCTGACCAGGAATTGAACCTGGGACCCTCCAGTCTGCCGGCTGATGCTCTAGCCACTGAGCCACACCGACGAGGGCTCATAGAAACGTTTAGGTCTGCACTCTCCATCCTGTATGAAACAGTCCCACTCCCACCACATCACCGTTTATTCTTTTAACGGGCTGTATTTATTTATTTTGTTTTTGTTTTTGTTAATCCTCACCTGAGGATATTTTCCCATTGAAATGGGCCAGGGCCCTTGACCATAATCGAACTCAAGACCCTTCAGTCCGAGGGCCAATGCTCTACCCACTGAGCCAAACTGGCTAGGGCTTACCTCGCTTTATTTTTCTTCAGAACGCAACCTACTTCCCGATTATAGGATGCATTCATTTGTCTGCTGTATGTTTCTCTTCCTAAAATGGAGGTCCCCTTCGGCAGGGACTTCACCTGACTTGTTCTCTGATGGATTCCATGACCCCAAATCGATGCCTGGCACATCAACACTCAGTGTGTATTTGTGCAACAAATGGACAAGTAGATTTATTTTCTAAACCATAAACACACACAAAAGAACAAGACTTTAAGGGGCAGAGAAAGAGAGGCTCATCAGGGAGGCCAAGAGGAGACTAGCATGAAAACCAAGAGAAGAGGCATTTCCTAAGGATAATTGACAGTACTGACGCTCCCATTTATGGATATCTCAAAACACCAGTGCCATGTCTTGTTTTGTTTACCTACTAGAACACAGGTCCGTTATAAAATATGATTCGGGAACAGCCAGATAGAAGAGATACATAGGGCAAGGCCAGAAAGGATGTCTATAAGAAACAAATAGTGGAACTGAGAAACGTCTGGTGAGCTTCACCATAAGAGAGGAGTTTTACAGTTCTTTCCGAAAGTGTAGAAAGGAAGTGGCATCAGAACTGTGTGTAGAAAACTACACCAGAGAATAAGGCTCTAGTTAAGATATGACTGAATCCTGCACCAAAAGTTAAATAAAATATAACCATAGTGTACCATATGGCTCAGCTCTGAATAATATTTGTATATTCAGATTACTATAAATACTGAATCTTTATTTAACCCCAAATTGTGACAGAACGATTTTGGGAGAATGGGAAAAGGTAAGTATGAGCTGATGGGAGAATAAGGGGAAAGAGGAAGAAGAAAACCAAATGCTCTGTTTTCCATAAAAGTGAGTAGATTAGCCCTAGCTGGTTTGGATAGAGCATTGGTCCTCAGACTGAAGAGTCCGGGTTTGGATTCTGGTCAAGGGCACGTACCTCGATTGCAGGCTGGCTCCCTGACCCTGGTCAGGGCGCGTGCAGGAGGCAACCAATTGATATGTCTCCCCCACATGGATGTTTCTCTCTCTTTCCTCCTTCCTCCCTCACCTTCCACTCTCTCTAAAACTCGTAGAAAAACTATCCTCAGGTGAGGATTAACAACAACAACCACAAAAAGACACTCATTATAGAAGTAGAATCAATAAAATTTGCTGATGTCTTCTTTATGTAGAGGACAGAGGGGCGGGACTAAGAGGAAGGAACAGCTAAGAATGACTCCCAGAATTCTGACTTGAGCAATTGGGTGGATGGTGTTTTCACATTCCCTGATGGAGAAAGACTGGAAAAGAAAGATACAGGTTTTAGCCCGGCTGGTGTGGCTCAGTGGTTGAATGTCAACCCATGAACCAGGAGATCATAGTTTGATACCAGGTCAGGGTACATACCTAGTTTCGGGCTCAATCCCCAGTAGAAGGGGGTGTGCAGGAGGCAGGCAGCCAACTGATGATTGTCTCTCATCATTGATGTTTTTATCTCTCTCTCCCTTTCCCATTCTCTCTCTGAAATCAATAAAGACATATATTTTTAAAAGGTACACGTTTTAGACAGAAAGGTTAAAAGTTAGGTATAGAATAAATTAAGATGCAGATACTTGAGATGCCCCACTAGATTTGTCAAGTAATCAGTTCATTCATTGTCCTGCCTGTATCTCATCTTTTAGGACACCACAGGGGTTTGGGGCTCAGCAACGAAGTCCAGTCTAGAGTCAAGCTGGGGGGTTGTTGGCATATAAACGGCATTAGAAGTCATGAGATGATTTCGGGAAATAATTTTCAAACCTGGATTGTGTGTGTACAGTGCAATTTTCAAGACCCCATCCCAGAGTATTTCCGATTCAGTAAGTCTCAGTGAGGTTCAGGAATCTGCTTTACTAAAAGCCAACCTAAAAGGTTCTGATGCAGGTGGTTCGAGCTCAGATTGGAATGGGCTTAAGCACAATTCAAAAATGAGGAAGCAGCCACAGAAACCCTTTCCCGCAGTGAGAGAGAAAGAGAGGTTGTTATTATTAGGGGAGTAGAGGGGTGGGGAGGCAATGTGAGGTCAAGCAGAAAGTTATATATTTTTTGTATTATTAGGGTTGTTGTTTTTTAAGGTAAGAGATATTACAGCAGTGTTTCATAACTTTGGCTACACATTGTAATTACCTGCTGACCTGCTGAGCTTTTTAAAAAATATATCAATGCACAGCCTCCATTCCAAACCAGTAAATCAGCATCTCTGGAGGTGGGGCCAAGATAGCAGTATATTTTTTACTTAAATTTCATTTATCCTCCGCCTACACCCCATGCATTGTTTTTACTTCCCCAGTGCCTGGCATAGAGTATGTCCTCAATTCGTGTTCCTTGTTGTAAAAAGTATTGCCGGCTGGTTAGCAGATGATACAGACAACGGGAAACCACTGCACACGTTGCAAAGTTTATGTAATCTTCGTGTGAAAAGGAGTACAGTCCGATTTCCTTACTTTCAAATGGGGGACCTGAATGAAGCCTGAAAGGGAAATTCCTCAAGTCCCTGGGCCTTGTAGTGGCGAATCAGAACCAGAATCTAGTATCCCAACTCTCAAGTCACACTGCCCTGCCTTTCAACAGTCTTCATTTCGACCACTCCCCAAACCCACTCACCTCTCAAAACTCAGATTCTCTAAGCAATACCTCCCCGCTCGACACCCCGTTTCTTCAGTCACTCATCGACCCTGCCTTCCCTTTCATCAAACCCTCTGACACTCTCAAACCCGCCTCGGTCCCAGACCCATCCTATCAGCATCATGAGACAACCTCAAGCCCAGCCCCCAGGACTTTACCAATAGGACCTAGAGGCCCTCTTCCCGCCCCGCCACTCGGTCACCATAGCAACCGGCGACACACACATCGGCCTGCAGCAACAAGGGGAGAGGAGTTCCTGGTACAGTTCTTTTTTGTATTTGCTCTCCTTACCGCTTCCCGTGCCTGATGCGTGACTTTTATGGTCTGGTAAGAAAGCTCCATCATTCACAGTGTTAGGCCCGAAGAGAAGGAGCCACTTGCTGATCAACGGGTAAGTAAATCCAAGCAAGACAGCTCGGAGAAATCTGACGCTTAACCCGCCTGCCCCTTACAGGATTGGCCAGAGCCTAGACAGGTCAGCCAATCACAGGGCAGAGAAGGATTCTTTATCATGCCAATCAATGTTAAAATTAACATGTCTAATTCGGAGTGTTTGCATGGCCCTGACCAATCAAGAGATCGAGAGGGGATGATTGACAGGGCTTGGGGCGTGTGTGTGTGTGTGTGTGTGTGTGTGTGTGTGTGTGTGTGTGTGTGTTTGCGCGAGCAATTGTTTTGGGTCTCTTCATTCAGTCTCTAAAATGCAAGTTAAGAGGACAAATATGTGATACCTTAATCAATAAAGAAATTTAAAAAAAATAAAATAAAATGCAAGTTAACTCAAGTTTATGTACCACAGAATTTGTCCTTGATTTTGGCAGTTGTTCAGGCTTTTGTGTTCCACTGCCTATGTTCTCAAGACTGTACTTATGACATCTCTTCTTCTCTAGGCCCCCCTTTCCCTCCCCATTAAGATCAAGGTTAAAAAGTTCCTGCTTTATTTTGCAATTGCTTGCACGTGGTCCATTTAGGCTGAAAAAAAAATCTGCTGTGGACTCATATTTTAAATCCGATTTAAAAATGGGCAGAGGACTTGAATACACATAGAAATGGCCAACAAGTACATGAAAAAGTATTCCATATCACTAATCATCAGGGAAATGCAAATGATAGCCACAATGAGATTTCACTCCACACCTTTTAGAATGGATATTACCAAAAAGACAAGAGAAAGCAAGTGTTGACAAGAATGTGCAGAAAAGGAACCCTTGTGCACTATTAGTGAGGATGTACCGTAAATTGGTTCAGCCACTGTGGAAGTTTCTAAAAAAAAAATAAAAATGGAACTATCATAAGATTCTTCATATATATATATATATTTTTTTTTTCAGAAGGAAGTGAAATCATTATATTTTGAAGAGATTTCTGCATCCCATGTTCATAGCAGCATTATTTATAATAGCTAAGACACAGAAACAACTTAACAGTCCAAATGGTTATAGAAATACATCTTTAAAGTTTGAAATAAAACAAAAACTCTCAACTTAGAATTCTATATTCAGTGAAAATATCGTTCAGAAATTAAGGTGATTTTGAAAGGGTGACTGCCAGGAGCTGGGAGGTCAGAAAGGAGGCTATGGAAGTAGTCTAGATCAGAAATAATAGGACAGGAACTAAGACTAAGGAAAAGACTCTAAGATGAGATCTTTGGAGATCACCTGACCACTGAGTTACTCTAAAGTTAGTTTTCTAGAACAGAGAACTTATCACACTACTGCCTACAAAATCCTGTGTGGTGGCCCAGACCCAGAGTATCCACACCCCTCATATGCCCTGCAATATCATCTTACCCTGTTTTAAAATTAGTTTTAATTAAAGCCAACATTTTTTCTAGTGTCAAGAGGTTTGATGAAAAAACAAAAGCAATATAATCATAAATATCTACACACCCAACATAGGAGTGCCTCAATATATAAAGCAACTAGATGCTTAGTGCACAAAATTCGTGCATGGGAGGGGGGTGTTGTCCCTCAGCCCAGCCTGCACCCTCTCCAATCAGGGATCCCTTGAGGGATGTCCAACCATCTGTTTAGGCCTGATCTCACTGGGACATCCCTCTCACAATCCAGGACTGCTGGCTCCAAACCACTCAACTGCCTCTGCCTGCTGGCCTGGTTGCCCATAACAGCCCTCCCTGCTGGCCTGATTGCCCCTAACCACTTCTGCCTGCCAGCCTGATCACCCCCTAGCCACTCCCCTGCCCTCCTGATTTATGCCTAACTGCTCCTCTGCCGGTTCGATTGCCTCTAACTGCCCGCGCCTGCTGGCCTGGTCACCCCTAACTGTCCTCCCCTGCAGGCCTGGTCTGCCCCAACTGCCCTTCTCTGCTGGCCTGGTCACCCCCAACTGCCCTCCTCTGCTGCCATCTTGTGGTGGCCATCTTGTGTCCACATGGGGGCAGCCATCTTTGACCACATGGGGGCAGCCATCTTGTGTCTTGGAGTGATGGTCAATTTGCATATTACTCTTTTATTAGATAGGATACATACACATATAATCCTTATATGTAATATTTTAAAATATTACATATATGGATTATGTGTGTGTGTGTGTGTGTGTGTGTGTGTGTGTGTGTGTGTGATAGAAATGCAAAAACACATGTGAATGATAAATATCAAAACCGGGACAGGGGCACCTCTGAGAATAAAGAAATGTAATCTGTGGGCCATTCTGGAGGATTTCATTACATTTATAAAGTTTTCTTTCTTTAAAAAATGTGAAGTAAATATGGCAAAATATTAAGATAGAATTGGAAGTTGGACATACCAATTTATTAATCTCTATATTTGTACACTTGAAAGATTTCATAATAAAACACACAATACATTCTACACTACTTCACTGCTGCTGCCATCATCATCCTGGCTGACTGCAGCAGTCCCTGGTTTCATTTCCTCGCTTTCTATCTTGTTCCACTACCACCATTCTCTATATAACAGTCAGAGTGATATGTTATTAATATAAGTCTGATCTCATCGTCCCCCTTCTCAATACCTTTCAATGGGTTTACATCACTCTAAAAATAAAAAATCAAACTTCTTATCACAGTCCACAGGCCCTGTTTTATTGTGCAATTTAGCCCTTATTTCCCCCCCCACCATCATTATTTATCTCCTCAAACTGATTTGTTTTCCTTTTGGAACTTCTTACTACCCCAATTTATATTAATTCAGGTGTATGGGTAATTATTCCTGCAGTCCCCAGCCCTTACTAGAATATAAGTTTCATCAAGGCAGAAATTTTGTTTTCTACTATATCCCTATTGCCAAGAACATTGTTTGACTCATATTAAGTATGAAATAAATATTTTCTGGATCAATGAATAAGTGAATAATTTCATTTTCATTCAAAAAGGGGAAGAATAACATTTCAGTGGTAAAACATAATGGTAATAAAATGTATGGAGGTTGGAAATTACACAGTACTCTATCAACAGTAACAATAGCTAAGACACACTAAGTGCTCATTATGTCTAAGCATTTCTAAGCACATACTTTTGGGGGGTGTCAGCCTTGCGCTCCTCCTAGGCCTTGCAGACCTATGTGTCATGGGAGGCTTCGCCTAGCCATAACTGGTTGGATCTGGCTGGCATGCTGGCTGAGAAAAGCCTGTTAGCCAGGGGAAAGCAATCATTTTTTCTTGAAAATTTGTGCTAAGAGACATGCAGGCTAAGGACGTTTGAAGATGAGTCATTCTAATGGCAGGACATTTTTGAGTGAAGGGAACAGCTGCAGAGGTCCTTGAAGCTGCACTGCTATCTGTGCTTTCTGAACCTTGTTGTTCAATGTTCCTTGGTTTAACGATGACAGTTACCAGCTATCCTTCTGGTAAAACCCACTCCCTTTATTTTTAAAACTAATATGGACAGGTTTGTTTTGTTGATTATTCATTCTCCCAGAAATACAAAAAGCAAACAATCTCTTAATCAAGGAAACTTGACTGAGATAGTCTTTCCTTTGCAACACTATGAGAGTGTCTTACTGTTTCCATTTTACAGATGAGGAGACAAGGCCTGAATGGTCCAATACCTTTCCTAAAGTTGTAGAGCAGTAAAGATGCCAATCCTGGCCCGGGTGACTTTCCTTGCTGTCTATCCTTCCTTTCAGAGGGGCTCTGAACTGCTATGTGTGGCTGTAGGAAGGGCAGCAAGAGGGCTGTTGTTGAGATGAAGTAAGGAAGACAGGGCAAATATTTTGGTACCATTTCAGGTATGTTAGAAAATGACACTGATAGCAGAGATGGGGGAAAAACCAGATTTCACTTACTTTTGGATAAGCTCCCATAAAGGCTCTTCATTCTTCCATATCAACAATTGTTGACAGAGAGAGATTTATACCAACACAGGATGTCTATATGATTAAAACTTTTTCTCTTTCCATTGACAGAGTTGACAGTTTTTAAAGAATTACAAGATACATTTTTAGTAACATAAAAAAGGGGAGTTTTAACAATATATATTTAAAGATGACTTATAGTTGACTGTCACAGGGTTTGCAACTAGGCAAGTACATTTCTTGTCATTTTTGAAAACTCCCCCCTCATTCTTGCATGTCTAGAACAGGTCTGCTGAAGATGGTGTGACATTTAAGTGAGGTTGTGAATACAGAATTCCAGAGGGTTTACTCTGGAACGAGGGGGCGGGGTTAGTAGAGGAAAAGAGATAGGACTGATGAATTAATATTTATTCGAAGAGAGTAATCAATAAAACAAAGAGCTTATGACTAAAAAAATACTCAGAATTCACTCTATGGGGCATTGTGTCCTCATAGCCTTGTCCCCGAATAAACGTTAAGGTTACAGTTCTCAATTGCACAACCAGCAAGAATAAAATTAATAGTGAACGGCACTTGAGAGCTTCCAATGGGAAGTAGATGGGCCATAGTAAATGGGGATCCATCATGGTCAGATTGTGAAAACTGGAGTTGAATGGTGTGCCCTGAAACTATAAATGAATGTTATACTATATACTTCTCACTTTTGAGAAAATTTGGCGTTGACTTCATCCAAGGTTGGGTCTTACCTCATCCCCAATGGCCCATTGTTCAGCAAAACAAACGCTGACACTAAATTTTCCTAGGAATGAGCCTTCCTAGCACATTATCCAACCAAAAGGTTGGTCATCAATACATCCTTTCGATTGATTTATGACCAAAAGAAGGAAGTGTGGACAAAAAAGGGGCCATATACTAAACCTAATAAACTCAGGGGAGGCATGTCATGGGGGTGGGGGGAGGGGATTTACAAATTCAGAGACCTAAAGTAACCACATAGGATGGTCTGAAATTAAAATTCCTAACTGAAAGCGAGTCATGTGTTGTCCTAGGTTGGTGTCTCCTTGACAAAGGCCAATCTTTACCTTAACGGAGCCTGTCTGTTGCCTTTTTGCATCTGATTAATTTATCTTTGGAATGTCAGGGTAATTTCCTTTTTCCAGACCTCTCAGGGCACAATCTCCCACAGGAGCAGGGGACCACAGAACCCCTTGTTATTGCTATCGTGCTAATTAGCTGTTAATTATCCGATCCCTACCAATGTAAAAGAAGTATGTGTGTAGTCCTTTTACTTTTTATCCAATCCCAGAGATTTCCCCGCTTTGCTTTCTCCCGCCTCCCTAATCTATCACCAATGGATTTCATGTAACCTCCTTACGTCTTCTCCTTTGATTCTAGTGTATAAAATAAGGAGCAAAACTGCCCTTCTCCCGGGCATAAGCACGATCCGTTGAGATTTTCGCTTCCCGGCAATTATCCTCAGTTTGGCTCCAATAAACTCACAACCATTCTTACAGGTTGGGACGTTTCTTCAATCGACAAGGATATTTAGCCTTCCAGAGGTCCCACCAACCCTGCGTCGTCAGATCGGAACAATAGCTAACCCAACACCCATGTTTATATCGTTCCCACACGACTACTCTGGGGGATGGTTTTGTTTGCAGCTGCTTCCTCCGTCCACAGCCACCACCCCCGAAATGTTCCAGCCAGGACTCCGGGCCGGCTCTTCCTGCCTGCCCCTCCCCGGGGCCAGGCCCTGCTCCAGCCGCGCAGGTAACGCTGAGGTCCGACGGCGCTTCCGGGGGGGTCTGGCGTTCCTCCGTGCGGGAAAGGGGGGGGGGGGGAGGCACAGCGCGGAGCAGAGAAGAGTAAGGCGACAGGGCCGGGACCGGAAGGTGTGCGGGCGGCGGGCAGGCCAGACCGAGGGAGGGCGGGAGCGGTGCGAGGCTAACGCGGCGCGGGGGAGCGCGGCCGGAAGACGCGGAGGGAAAGTGGCGGGCTGGGCGCGAGGGGTCGCCAGGGGGCGGGGCCGCGCGCGCCGGGGGCGGGGCTTCTGTGTCTGTCACGTGACGGGCCTGGCGGTGGCGGCGGTAGCGGCCGCGGCGTCTTCGGCGGCGCCCAGTGCAGGATGTTGCTGGAGGCGGCGGTGGCGGCCCTGGTGGCGGCGGCGTCGTTGGCGGCAGCGGGAGGGGGTGCTGTGGCGACCGCGGCACCCGCGGGTGGTATAAAATGGCGGATTTCGAGGAGTTGAGGGTAAGCGGGGGGCGCGGGAATGGAGAGCGGAGGCCGCGGGGGAGGGGAGAGGAGGCGGGGGGAAGAAGCTACGTCGCTGGCCGCCACCTTCTTTGCTGTGCGGGGACGGGTTTGCGGAGCCCGGCGTCCCGGCCCGCCTCTGAGGGGGCGCCGAGGTGGGGGTGGGAGGGGAGCGAGGCGGCGGAGGGCGCCGGGCCGCGCGGGGCGGGGGGGCCTGGGGCCCAGGGCGAGCGGCCCGCCGGTCCCACCCGGGCTCCGCACACCTGACGCGGGGGCCGGGCGTCCTCTTGAAGGAGGATGCGACCTCCCTGTTAGGTTAAGGGCTGAGGGGGATCGCGAGGGTGTCCGTGTTGATGGCGATTCAGAAGTCCACATGCTGCTCACTTGGTGGGAGACTTGTTTTCCCAAACGTGAAGTTGCGTTTAGGAACCCTCCTCTCTCTCTCTCTCTCGGGCTGATGCCGCCGTTCAGTCGGAGGTGTCACGAGAAGGGCCCCCTTCACCAGCGCTTCCTCAACATCTTGGAGAGAAGCGTGGTCTTGGGGGAACCCTGGCTTCAGGAATCAGCCTTGAACCTGGATGTGTTCGTAGTGCCCTGGTAAGAAATCAAGCCAAGTCCGCGTTGGCGTGAGGTTTGTTTGTAAACTCGTCTGAAGAGCTAGCTCTTGAGGAAGAGACCTTTTTCCTGCTGGCCCTGGAACGAGGTCACAACTTTATTGTTGATACCTTTGTATAACAGAGGCTCGGAAAGCGGGGAGCTGGGGGTAGAATGGAAAGGATATTTCCCCCTGACCTTCAGAGTCCTCAGCGTAACAAAACTGTGATAAACGAGCCGGGTTTATTTTTTTTTTATGGCTCGCTGAATTGCTGGCGACATAACTGGAATACTTAGGGCCGGAAACCCCCCGATTTTAAAAAACAAAGTCAAAGTGGAGATGAAAGTGAACTTGCACTTAAGGTAACTGCAAACCTTTTGTATAACTTACGTCTTATGTCAGGGTTACTTGAAATAAGACGGAAAAAGGAATCAGATAAAAGATTCAGTTATGTATGCTTGCTTGCTTATTTATTTATTTATTTATTTATTTATTTATTTATTTATTTATTTATTTATTTTTGGCGAGGGATAGAGGGTCAGGGAAGGATATTGGCTGGTTACCTGGCTGGTGGACATCAGCAGAAGAACTGGTAGAGCGTAGTCTCCATATGCCTGGGTCAGGTACACACAAGAAACAACTGATGAATACAAATATTAGGGAAACAATGAATTGATGTTTCTC
Source organism: Eptesicus fuscus (assembly GCF_027574615.1). Classification (NCBI taxonomy): domain Eukaryota; kingdom Metazoa; phylum Chordata; class Mammalia; order Chiroptera; family Vespertilionidae; genus Eptesicus; species Eptesicus fuscus. Next base: position 81,677,439 of record NC_072484.1, on the reverse strand, counting down.
TCTTCCCTTTATGTGCTCTCTCTCTCTCCCCCCCTCTGTCTCTCTCTCTCTCTCTCAAGTCAGTAATAAAAGGTGTTCATAATGATCAAGTATAAGGGTTTTAGTGTCTCAGAGACCTAGCTGTAGAGCTTTTAATGTCTGTGGATCTTTTGGATGGAGCAGGCCCAAATTTTACCTGTGTAAATTCATACATTAAATTTAGGATGGATTGAGAAGACTGAAGTTTGAAGTTAAGTTTTTTTTTTTAACTGCAGTATTTTCTTAATTTTTGTGTATATCGGATGTATACCACTTTTTCCTCTTCTAAAGTATTTTGTTGATGAAAACTTTTTCAAGTCTTGTGTTACACTTTTATAAATGTTGGTCAAAGCTTAGTAAAAAGCTGTAACTATTTTCTCTCTTTTCCGCGTCCAGCGGGGCTAGAGAGCGGGTCCAATTCCTGAGTAGAGGCGGCTGGGGATTGAGAAATCAAAGAAAGACAAGACAGAGATAGAAAGAAAAGCTAGGGCCGGGTGGACTGCTGCCCTCTTCTGATGGAGAGACAGTGACCCAGAACCCATGCAGTGTGTTTATTTTATACCCCCAAATACCAGGAAGTTTCACCAAAAGGTCAAGACAAAGGAGATTATTTGCATTGTTGAGTAGGCCCTGAGTATTCCTGGTGCTTGACTGTATTTACATATCAAAACCCATTTCCCCACACCATGGGCTGAAATGAAGATCAAGCTGACAACACCCTTGTCCTTTTGGCAAGGTGTGTTCCCAGGGTGTGGCTTTGCCAATGCCACTGGGTTCAGCTGACAGTAATTAAAGAATGCCCGTGTGCCTTCCCAGGGCCCCTCTACATCTCCCTTGTTTTTCATTTTTAAATGTAGCTTGTGGACATCTAGTTGGAGCCTTCAGACTTGAGATTGAGGGAGTTTGCTGATGACTGAAAAAAAGCAGGATAGGATAAGTAGTACACAAAGGAATCCAGTTAGGTACCAGGCGGTGTTTTTTTTTGTTTGTTTGTTTTTTTTAACATATTCCATGGATTAAATTCTTTTAAATCATCCCGCAATTCTTTTGCCAGTTTTGCTGGAGATATAATTTCATCATGACTATTCTGAATGGCTTGCACATGTTTGTGTAGCCGCACTAGGTCTATACTGATATTATTATGATGCCATATTCCCTGTAGGTGCATCTTGATTTTATTCCAGTCCCATAGAGAACTGTTATAGGGGGCTGAAGTCACACAAATATATGTAAAAACAGCATGGCATTGCAGCTGCTGTCTAATCTTGATACTTTCTAATTGATTACCTAGTCCTATCGCTACAGCTTCCAAAGCATTTAGCTTTGTTTCTAGCCTTTTGTCTATATCTTCTTGACCATGAAATGTAGTTGAGGTGTTCTGAGCCAATTCATTGACAAACTTTGTGTTCTGGATTCTTTGGGTCAATGCAAGAGAAGCAGTCACAGCAGATGCAATAACAGCAATTAGGGTAACAATACCAAAAATAATAAGTCCCAAAGCATGCTTTTCCCGGGATATCTGATTGTGTAATTCCTGCAGTACCTGGAGGCCCTCATCATGATACCATTTTCCTGTTATGTTGGTAGGAAGCATAATAAAAGAAGGCTGCTTTAAAATTAATATATCTTCATTCAGGTTATGCCTGGAAACACAGCTGGTAAGGTTACAGTAATGGTATTGGACAGCATAATGGGTGTCCAATCTGGTGATATTCACATTTCCAGTCAATAATACATATGGGGGCTGGACACAGGCTCGTGAGCCATAGCAAGGGCTCGATGTGCATGCTCCTTTAGTATTAGCTAAGAAAGAGCCAGTAAAATTAAGAAAGTCAAGAGCAGCGGCTAAACGCCACAGATCTTTCTGTAAATTTCCTGTTTTCGTGGTTAGGGCATTACCTACAAAACCTCCTGGTGACATAGGCTCGTGAAAGGGATATTTAGCATCAAGCCTGTGGGACCAATCTAATACATACAAGTCAGAGCCAGAAATATTATGTCTCACGGGTACAGGATTGGCGCAATCTTGCCATTGAGGAAATGCTCCCAACTCAGTAGTGGTGCTATTAGGGCAGGAGGGGAGCGGGTGATGCTTATCAGACAGCCATCAGGTGGCCTTAGGAAATCCTAGTTTAGTAACTGTCTGAACATATTTTCTCATATCCCAGGGGCCTTCAATGTTAGCAATGTTTGTGCCTCCATAGGACGTCTTATTTTCTTGGCCAAGCTGCAAACATCCTGAAGTCCCCCTTTTTGATAAACAAATAGGGAGCTCCCCACTAATGCCATTATAAGTATAATCACCTTGGGAAGAAGGAGTTATATAGTTGTCGGAGCTACCCCCGACCATATTAGTGTTGTTAGTAAACACTGGCACTGATTGTCTGGTCCAGGTGGCTGGATTGATCATAGGGGGATCTGGAACATAAGTCCAGTAAGTTTCTGCTGCAGCCATACTTACCTGGCAGCTGACAAGTGCCATCATAGCAAGAAAAAGTTTGGAGGGGGTTACCTGAACCCCCTGTTCTTTCACCACTTGCTGAGCATCGGTGGTCAGCTTCTTCAGTTGACCCCATTTGGCACCTCAGTCCCTTGCATAGCCTTCAGTTTTCTTCTTCCGCTTTGCTGTCATTGGGGCAACTCTCAGTCCTTTTGAATGAAGGGACAAGAAGCTTCTCTGGGTCCATTGTGGTGACGCACGTAACGCTCTGGCACCCAAATTGGCTGCGTTGCTCCTGGAAAGATATAAAACACAAACTCTTCCCCACATTATTAAAACCTTTTGCACTTGGATGTCGAGTGTGACTTGACACGGTTAGCATCGGTACCAGCTCGTATGTCGAATTGTATTGAATGTATCAATAATTTGAAATATAAAAAAATTCAAATAAATAAGTTTGTATGAAAAGCAACTCCAGTTTTTTATTCTACTGCCGCGCTTTGTAAAATCTGGGGTATTTAAAAAATTAAATCCCGAGTAGAATAAAGGAATCGAGAAAAAAGCAAGCGAGTGCAAAGGTTTAATCTGATAAAATGCTTGTCTGGTTTGTGCTTCCACCTAGCTAACTCGGTGGAGGCTATTGTACAGGAGGCCTGATGCCTTTTGGCTGCTGTACAATCATCTGCATCACAATTAAAAAATTTTAAAGTATAAAGAGCATGACTGAGTTTCTTTTGAGGTGACACATAACATCCGTCTCCCCCTTTTTGTTTTAGTAATTGCATTTTAAGAGTACGATTGGCTCTTTCCACTATTGAGTGACATCCATTTTGCCAGATTTGATTAGGTTTAAGTCCTCGGGTATTTACCCCTAAAGTTGGCACAGGGAGGTGGATAACACACTGAGGACATTGCTTCCAATAAAACATGGAAATTGTCGTTCTCAAATAACATTCTGAAGGCTGGAAAATAAATGAAAAGGTTCCTCTGAATTAGTGTGCCCTATAGTATCTGTTTCAATAAATTTGGCAATACTTACCACATAAGCACTATCACTATAGGTTGATGGGCTCCGTATCAAAATCTGTTAAGGCATAAATAAGAGCTTGTATTTCTACTGAAATATAAGGGGTTTGAAGGACCTTTGTGTTGTGGAGCGAAGGTGAGTGAACAACCACTGGAGTCCAGACCAAATTAAAATTTAGGGAGCCTTTATTAGTCGGCCGGCGACTGCTCTACCTTTCTCCACGCAGGGAGTCCAGAGAGCAGCCCCGACCCTTTGTGCAGGACTGTTTTTAAACTTATTTACCACATCTTGTTTTTGCAGAGTAAGTAATTTAAGACAAAATGGTTTTTCGTAAGTAATGTCAGGGTCATGTTATTGATGACCATGTTATTTACAGGTTCATCCTGTTCCCAAGAAAGCTGACAGTGATCTATGAAAGAAGGCCTACATGCTGGGAAGGGGCCATGAGACCGTATCTCAAGGCCTGGCCTGGTGTCAGGACTGACAACTCTATCTGGGCATAGTCCACGGCCTCTCTGGAATGGGAGTAGTCTTACTTTTTGAGGTGCAGCTGGGATTCAAGGCCAAGTCGACTAGGAGGAAGCATGCTCAAAAATTCCCACTCTCTTAACAGTTTGCTTCCCTGATGCAGTAGATCCAGCCTTTCCAGAACTGGATCCATCTGTAAAAATGGTTAATGCCTGAGGTATAACATCTCTTTTAATGTGGAGAACACGAAACATCAAACATTTTGACTTCTATACAGAAGGGTGCGCACACATGGTCCGGAAGCGCGCGCACACCGGCCTTCTTTGACCTTGGTCCTGGGCAACCTGCAGCGACGCACAGCTGCTGACTGCTAGTATGGCAAGGCGTCTTCACCATCTTTATTTCTGGACTGTTTCTCCTCTGTTCTTGTGGGCCAGTGCTATTTCTGTGGCTGGGGCAGTCCTGTCAATTTCTCTCTGGGATCTGTTGCTGCAGAAATCCATAGGGCTTGGAGTTTTCTGGAAATATACAAACATATTCTCCACCAAAGGTTACTAAAGAAATCTTTTCTATAAATTAGACTTGGGATCCTTTTGATTTTTATCCAAACGATTTTCCTTTGGCTTATTTTGACACCATAAGATTTTATGGATGTCTTGTTATCAGCATTATAAATGAAAAATAATTTTTAAAGTAAAAATTTTTAAAGCAAAAATTTTTAAAGCAAGTAAGTCTTGATGTAATTTACTTACAGGATATTTCTTTCAGGATATTATTCTACTATCCCCCTTTTTTTGATTTTATTATTATGAGGCTTTTGTAAAATTTTTAAATGAAGTCTTGATAACCTTTTAATTTTTGCACAGAAATATGACTGCTTTGGATTCATAGCATGTTTAGTAATTTTACTATGAGATGAACCATCAATAAAAATTTTTGTTACTACTTGAGGAACGGTTTTTTTTTTGTCCAGTACAATTAAGTTTTTATGAATATTCACTTATTTCAATTAGCCAATTTAAGTTAGTCTGAAATAAGGTTAATTTATTTATTAACTTTAACTTTATTTGTTCTAGGTTATGGCTAATAAATGACATTAAGTTTCTGCAGTTAGTCTTTAACTTTACATAAAATTTATCAGGGAGGCAAAAACACAAATTGTTTACTTTAGTTTGAAGGAAACCTGTCTTTATTTCCTTCCAAAATAATTTTCAGGCCACAGAGAGTTTTATTTAAAAACCTTTGTTTTTACACCAGCCTACAGGGCTGCTGCTTAAAATTGGCAGATATTGCCAAATAGCCATATTACAAGAAATCTCATTACAATTAAGTTGACTACTATTTTACTGTCAGATTTAATACTTAACAACAACCTTAGTTTATACTGTAAATATTAGGGGAAGAAATGCCAAAATTTTCAAATTTCTCCTTTTTATTAAGCTAGAATTTTATTTTTAAAGAGTATCCCCTTTGGCTTATTTGCATATACAGAGGGATTATGGGAGGTCTCAGTAACTTTCTTAGAAGACTTAATCAAATTGCTTACAAAGACATTGGCTTATTCAAAGGAAGGGGTTGGCCTTTGCAGTTTCAAGATGGCAGCCCCCATGGGAGCAGCAAGCTGTGAGGCCAACATAGCGGCTGCCAAGCCAGGCAGTCCTCATGGTGGCTTCTAATCTGTTTTTAGATTTTACTTGGATTCAATTACTTATAAAAACATTGGCTTCTCATGTAACTTAATTTATATGAGACCTTGATTATATTTTAAAAAGCTAATTTATAAAGTAATTTAAGTAGGTATTTTTATTAAAAAGGCAAAGCAAGCAAAATTAGTAAACTTACAGGTCTGATTCACAAAGCACAAATGCTGCCCCACAACCAACTTATTTAAAATGCAGGCGGCTATGGGCTTTTTGTTACTTTAAATTCCGTCTTAAAATTTTGCTATTGGATTTTAAGAAATATTTTGCCCTCCTTAGAGGCCAAAACTTTCATAACATTTAATATGTGTATATAAGTAAAATATATTGATTAATTTTTATTTGATAAAGCTTTTCATGCGATTTCAAGTATCAATCAGTTTAATTAAAGAATATTTATTTTAAGAGAGAGAACAGACTTTTGAAAACATTTCAGGGCCCATAAAATGTCCGAAAGTTATTCTCAAAGTCTTGAAATAACTTGCATAGATAAAATATATATATATATTTTATATATATCTGTATATATAAAATATATAACATATATATATATTCTGTATATATAAAAAGCCAGCAGCCGGAACGCTGTAAGGACCATAACAACCAGTGGTGGCCATCTTGATCTTAAACTGTTAGCGAACTGGCTGAATTAGGAGGTGGGGCCGGCCAGCCAACCTCCCGCAGCCCCCCCCCCCCCCACCAAGCCCCACCCCAGATCGGCTCCCCGACCCTGATCAGGGGCAGGGCCCACCAGCCTACTGCCTGTGGCCCCACCCTCGATGGGCCTCCACCACCCCAATCGGCCTGCAGCCCTCCCCCCAGTCAGCTCCACACCTGATTGGCCCCCCACTCCTATCAGGGGCAGGGCCGGCCAGCCAACCTCCTACAGCCCCTCCTTCTGACAGGCCTGGCCCCGATCTGCCAGCTGGCCCACTGTCCACAGCCCCTTCCCACGGCCTGACCTGACCCCAATCACCCCCCAACCCCAATTGGGGGCGGGGCCCACCAGCCAATTGCCCGAAGCCCCTTCCCCTAGCTGGCTAGGCCCTGATTGGCCCCAATTGGGGCAGGCCAGCTGGCCAACCTCCCACTGTCTCATCCTCCTGACAGGCCTGGCCCCGATCCGCCGATTGGGGCCAGGCCCGCCGGACCTCACCCGTGCACTGGGCCTCTCGTGTGTGTGTGTGTGTGTGTGTGTGTGTGTGTGTGTGTGTGTATCCTATCTAATAAAGAGGGAATATGCTAATTGACCATTACTCCGTCACAAAGATGGCTGCACCCATAGCTGAGGCCAAGTTCCCATAAGGAGCCTTAACAAGCAGTCAGCTGGGACCTGAGGCTATTCCCTCCCCCGCCCCCTTGGGGCTTGACAGGGGACCTCAGGCCACGCCCCCCACCTGGCAGGGCTTGACAGGGGACCTCATGCCCCCCTCCCCAGCACTAGGCCAGGGGACCTGAGGCATGTCCCCCGCCCAGCGGGGCTTGACGGGGGATCTCAAGGTGTGCTTCCCGTCCTGGTGCTTGGCTAGGGTACCTCAGGTTGTGCCCCCCACCAGGTAGGGCTTGACAGGGGACTTCAGGCTGCGCCCCCCACCCTGGCACTAGGCCGGGGGACCTCAGACTGCACCCCCCGCCCTTCTGGGCTTGACAGGGGATCTCAGGCTGTGTCCCCCACCCAGCGGGGCTTGACAGGAGACCTCAAGGTGCATCTCCAGTGCTGGGTCGGGGGAACTCAGGCCACACCCCCCATAGGTATGGCTTGACAGGGAACTTCAGGCCGCGCCCCCCCACCCAGTGAGGCTTGACAGGGGGGACCTGAGGCTGCGCACGCGCCTCCCCCCCTCCCGGCGAGGCTTGATAGGGGACCTCAGGCCACTGGGTTCAGCTGACAATAATTAAAGAATGCCCATGTGCCTTCCCAGGGGGCCCTCTACAAAAATTAGAGAATTTATTTACTGGTATAGGGCAGAACAGGTGGTTAGTGGTTCGGTTGGAGTAGAACCTGGAACTGCAGAGTGGTTTGGAAACCAAAGAAGCTTTTCTCCTTGTCTCTCTCCCTTTCCCCTTCCCATTAGTTTTCTGGGTCAGCTTCATCATCTCTTTCTGTAAATCAGTTGTCATTGCTTCTCCCTGCACTTGATCATTCTGGTGGTTTGAGGGAAGGGAATGGGTAAGTTCTCTGTGAAGGGAAATTCTGAGCTGAATCACCAAAGATGATTATAATAATGAATCACGTATTAGAAGCTTCCAGGGTGTTGGAGGGAGAAATTATTCAGTTCATCAGTTGCTTATTTTACAGCACTTACATTGGTAAGGTTTTGTGGATTAACTAGTTTGCAAATTTAGTGAATTAACCTGGGACAAACCCATAAGAGCTGATCGCCTAGACTTCTGTCACTGCCGCCCTGCTTTCTAGTCCCTAGCCCCTAGCAGAGCCAAACATAGAGGTGGAGGGGAGGCAGAATAGTTGGGGTTCTGAAGTCCCTCATCTCTTCAGAGTGACTTTTTTACCCTTGCCTTTCTCCTCCAGTTGCACCATTTCATGCTGGTGTCACCCTTCAGCCATCCTTAAAAAGGCCCCTGCTGTAATTTAACCTGGTTAATCTACTCTCCCTACTTCCCTCCACTCAAGTGTAGGGGTAGAGGAGGATCTATTGTATTAAGATTTCTTTTTTAAAGAGTCTCTTTTCTGTGTTCTTCACACCCTTTTATGCATTGAGAGTTTATTATCTCTGTGTTTGTCAAAACAAGAGTGAACGTTTGAGTAAGTGTCTGGGTGTGTTTTTGGGCTAGTGAAAGAGCCAGTGATAATAACCTTCTTAATAGATACTGGTAAACCCAATACAGAAAATCTTTTATACTAAGAGGCTTAAGTAATTTTACAACAGATTTTCTGTTCAGAAGTCTTGAGTATTTGGTTCCTTACATCTAGTAGGACTGGCCATTCTGGTAGCTTCAGGTGCTTTTTGGTTGTAGAAGTAGAATGGGAAGTTAAGGAGGGTTTGAAGTTAGAGATCCTTATTCCCCCTATTCCCCAGCTGTTGAGCAAGGAAATAGTCTAATTGATGATAGATGTAATAGAATCTACCATGTGATTCAAAGCTATTAGTGGCATTAAAAGATAAACACAGGTATTACAATTTAGAAATTTATTTGAACAAAAATCAGTTTGAATTGGGCAGCACTAAACCAGATGTGGTTAGGAGCACTCAATTATAGGAGCTGGGGGAAAACGTATAGAGGAAAGGTAGAAGCAAGATAAGGAAATTATTGACTGGCTGTAGCTTAAATCCTAGTTGGCTTAGATTTTGGTTTGCTTACATAGGCACCACAGCATTAGAGTCACCTAGGTTTAATGGCTTCCTTGTTTAATTAATATAACAATTTCCCCCTTTGGTCATCATGTCATACATGAGAGTTTGAAAACTTGATATTAGCACACTCTTAGTCACCATCAGAGTGAACCTTTTTTTGAGAATTGGAGTTTTCTTTGAGGCCTTATGGCCTTTACAAACTAATTGCTGTAATATTTAAATTGAATCTATTTCTGAATCCTCCTTAGTAGAGGAACATAACAAATAAGTCATCTACATATTGAATGAGTGAAGATTTCTTAGGAAACTGTAAAGTTGCCAAGTCTTGATGTAAAACCTTCGAAAATGGATGTGGCTTCAGTGTACACTGTGGCATTATAGTTCAGGTATGTTGTTATTTTTTCTAAGTGAAGGTAAGTAAATACTGATTCTCCTTGTCAACTGGGATACTAAGGAAAGAGCAGAGCAAAGATCCACCACTGTGGACCATTTTGAGACTATAGGTACATTAGATAACAAGGTATTGGAATTTGAAACTACCTTAGTATCACAGTTTTATTTGCACGCAGCAAATCCCCAGTTTCATCCATTTGGATTTTTAATGAGTAAGATCCGAGTATTACAGGGGCTAGTTCGTGGAATTTTAAGTCCTTGCTTAATTAAGTTTTCTACAATTGGTGAAAGCCCTGAGATAGCTTCTGGTTTTAGTGGATATTGAGGGGATTTAGGCAAGGGTTTGGAATGATATATTTGGAATTTGTGCGTTCGGAGCTCTTAATTTTGTCTTTCTCGGTGTAAGAAGAAGCCTGTAGGCATTCAGGCACTTCTGGGAGATTGGGGTTTTCAGATTTTCTCAATTTCAGCAATCCCTTGTTGCAGAGGAGCAGAGCGGCTCAGGTTCAGGAGAGTTAGGAATTTCTGAGACATTTCTTCTGAGTTAAATTTTATATGACTCCTCAGTTTAGAAAGCAAATCTTCTTCAAATATGTTTATTGGGGTAGTGTCACATAGAAGGAAAGCATGATTTCCAAGAATGGCCCTAGTGTCATCTGGATTGGTTTAGACCCATTGAATTTGGTTAGAAATTCCCACTACAAAAATATTCTCTTTACTCTTAGGGATTTGCTGTTTATGAAAGTAGATAAAGTGGCATTGGTATCCACCAGTACTATACCGATTCTTCATTAATTTTTATCTTAGTTTCCCCTTGTTCATTTAGAGGTATCATGAGGAGCAACTTTCCAATGGATCCTTTGGAGCCCCATCAATGATTATTATTATTATAGAAATCAAATCTTTTAAGACTTCTCTTATGGAAGAACCGTCTGGCAAAAGGTGGAGGTCTATTAAAGGACGGGTTCTGAAGGGCCATTCCCTTTTCCAGTACCCTGGTTGTTTACAATGAAGGCAGAGATTTCAGGGCACAGTGTTCCTGAGTGGAGGACTAGATTCTGGCTTGGAATGTGTATGTGAAGGTCCTTTCGGCCCTTGGAGCTGTTGTAACTGTGGGGCATGTTTATTGACTTTAAAATTTTACCTTGCTCTACAAGGTTTTCTCAGAATGCTCAGCTAATTCAGTAAGAGGGGCAGCTTTCCAGTCCAGCTTATGTGTCTCTTTATTAGGCTACTTAGTTAAGACTGAAGCCTGCTATTGAATATGGAAGTCAGGGCTTTTTCTGTGCTTGGGTTTAATAAAGAAAGCCCAGAATGTTGCACACAAAAGGTTTCCAGTCTTGTATTATAGTCTGAGATTGGTTCACCCTTTCTTTTTTTTGCAAGATTGGATGATAGCCCAATCAGTCTTTTAAATAAATACCTCATCAGTACTTTCAGGTAGGTCTTGTGCTATCAAGAAAGTGAAGAGGTTCCAACTTTTCCACATCCTCAAACTCATAGGTGTGGAGTGGTGTCTCGTGGTTTTGATACGCATTTCCCCAATAACTAATGATATTGAGCTTCTTTTAAAACATTTTTTATTAATTTATTTTAAAGTAAGAGAGAGGCAGGGGCAAAAAAAGAGAGAGAGACATCGATTTGCTGTTTCACTCATTTATGCATTTACTAATTGATTCTTGTATGTGCCCTGACTAGGGATTGAGCCCACGACCTTGGCGTATGGATAAGATGCTCAAATCAACTAAGCTACCTTGGCCAGGACTTGAGCATCTTTTCATGTGCTTATTGGCCATTGTATATCTTCTTTAGAGAAGAGTTTATTCAAACCTTTTGCCCATTTCTTAATTGGATTATTTTAAAAATTAAGTTTAAGTTCTTTATTCTAGATACAAGTTCTTTATCCAATATATGATTTGCATGTTTTCTTTTTTGTGCATTGTCTTTTCACTTTCTTGATAGTGTACTTTGAAACAAAAGTTTTTAATTTTGATGAAGTTTATCTACATTTTCTTTTGTTGCTTTTGATGTCAATTCTAAGAAACCATTGCCCAATCAGTGTCATAAAGATTTATGCCTGTTTTCATCTAAGAGGTTATACTTATAGTTTTAGCTTTTACATTTAGGTGATTGATCCATTTTGAGTTAATGTTTGCTTATGGTGTGAGGGATTCAACTTCTTTTGCATGTGGATAACCAGTTTTCCCAGCACTATTTTTTTTTAAAGACAATTTTTTCCCTGTGAGTTGTCTTGACAGATAATCTGTTTTTATTCAGGTACCTCAACATAAGGAATTGGAAAGTTGAATTGAAGTAAAAGTGTTATGTGTAATCAATTAGTATCATAGTCCACATTATTTTCTATGAATTTACATTTTGAACCCCCTAGCGAAGTGGCTTTTTTTCGTAGACTTTTTGGAAAAATGGTTTGAAACTGTTTGTTTGCTTTTTGACTTTGCAGAGAGCAATATAAACCTAACAAAAACATTCAGAGCTCTCCATTTGCTCATTCATGTAGGTCAGTAAAAGCAAATCTTGATTATGCCACAAAATGTATATATATTTTTAGTGTTTGCATGGATATTGACTTTATGACATTGAACAAGTTATTTCACTTTTTCCTTAATCTGAAAAATGGTTTTAATAACATTTTGTATTTTTTATTTCCATTCCTCATTTTTTCCCCCAAATAAAAGCAGTCCTTGTGGAGATAGTGCAGAAAAATTCCAAAGGAAAGTGAAAGTTCATCCTTTCCCACTAAGTCTCACACCTGATAGAATTGCCTTAAAATGTTTTTTTCTTCTTCTTCTCTTTTTAATTTTTAGGTTAATTCCCAAATGTAAAAATACCACATCTCTTTCTATATTTTGATTTTTCTTTCAATTCTAAACAGTATCTGTTGCTTGACTTTCTAGTAAATATGAAATTTAGGTCATTATGTTTTCTACTTTGTTTCTAATTCTGCTGTTACATTTTTTTGGTTCCTATTCCGGTGTTGATTATTCTTAGCTTTTTGCAGTAAATTTCTGTTTCTTGGCCTATCAGTTTCAGACAATACATCTTCAGTTCCGAGCATTTAACACCCATCTATTTCTTTTTGTTTTTCCTAGCTCCACACTTCCTTTTCTTCCAGCCTTAATTTTCTATTTTATTGTCAAGATTTATATTATTTGGTTTATAATTCTTTTTTTGTGCTTCTAAAGGAGATTCTAGAAATTAAGTACTAATAACTAGCCTTTGTTATGTAAGTATTAACCACTGTTAGAACCAAGTAGTGTGGAGCTGTGGAGGAAATTCTGTTAACTAAGTGTTGCTGAATTGATTGGGTGTTGTCCCATGCACCAAGCAATGCCCTAGTTCCAGGCCCTGGTTGCAGGCTCTATTCCCGGTAGGCGGTGTGCTAGAGGCAGCTGATCAATATTGCACTTTCACATCGATGTTTCTTCTCCCTTCCTCTCTCTCTAAAAATCAATAAATTAATCTTTAAAAATAAAATAAACCTCTGCCCCTTAAAGGAGAAATATAACCAAGTCCCGCTCGAGTGAGGAGAGCTCATGGACATTATTTTTTAAATTTGGTATTACAATGTGTTCTCATCTTGTAGCCATTCAGTTTTTCTTCAAGATAGGTATTCTGGAGTTCTGAACCTTCCTTTTCTAATTTGGGCATTTTCTTTCTAGGTTCGTTAAAACAGCTGTCATTCTGGGATTACTTTACACTCCTGGGTTATGGCTATTATTTGGATTCCATGTCTTTCTTTTTTTTAATTACATTTTTATTTTAGAGGAATATAGGATGGGGCAAAAGGAGGTTTGCAGTTGTGAGTACATGAAACAGAGTTTATTCTTGTATTATTATTTATCAATCATTGTATTATTTTCCATACGAACAACTGTAAGCCTACTTTTGCTCCACCCTCTATAATCATAAGTAGTTGTTTTAGGAAGGATATGCTGGTGATAAACTTTGTAAGTTTTGAATATTTAAAAATGGCTTGCCTTTGTTTCTGATTGAAATTTTGGACATAGAATTTTAAGTTGGTAATACAACTTTTCTCTCTGAACTTTTAAAGTTTTGCTCTAGGATTTAAAGCACCCCCAGTGTTGCTAATGTGGTGGTTATCCTTTTGTAGTAACCTTCTTTACAGTCTTTATGGTGATATCTTTATCTTTGGTCTGTTAAATGTGTTCAGTGGTAGGCTTTTTCATTCCTTCTGGCAGGTACGGTACCTTTTCAGTTTTAAGACTTTAGGTCTGGGGAATTATCTTTGATCATTTCTTTCCTCCTTTTTTGTTTTCTCTAAGACTCTTGATGGATGAATGTTGGACTTCCTAGATTGAAGTTTCATTTGTTTATTACACTCTGGAAGAGTTCCTCCTTTACTTGGCCTTTGAACTATTCTGTAGAACTTATTTCAGTAATTGTATTTTTAATATATAAGACTTCTATCCTTGCTCCCTCCTGCCTCCCTCCCTCCCTTTCTGAGTATCATGCATATTGTTGTGTTTGTTTAGACCCTTCTACTAACAAAATAATATAGCTACAGTTATTCCATGTTCTGTTTTTTGTTATCCACTCTTAATTTTAGACATTTTGGTAGATGTTTAGTGGTTTTAATTTGCATTCCCACATTTCCCTAATAAATAATTATATAAAACCCCTTTTAATATACTTACTGGCCATTTGAATGTCTTTTGTGATGTGACTTGCCAAGTTTTTTGACCATTTTTATATTGGGCCTTCTTGTTTTTTTCATACTTATTTGTAAGAGTTCATTATATACCCTAGATATCAGCTCTTACAGATTATATTTTGCAGATAACCAGCTCTGTAAGTCTATTCAGAGTTCTGCTTGACTTCTCAACTTACCCAACACCCTTTCCCATTGGCAAGTATCTCCAGGGGAAAAGAGGCATCCAGTGTTCTACGCTTCCCTTCTTCCCACAGTCCTGGCTTCTCAGGTCCTTGCTGCCTTTGTAGTGCTTTATGCCTTCAAACATATGTGTTTGATATTATGTTCAACTTTTAGGTTTTAATGGACAAAGTAAAAGTCAGTCATTGGGGGACATGGAAGATATCCAAGTCCTCCTGCATTGCAGTTTTTCAAGGAGCTTCTTGACTCTTAGGTTCTCCACATAATTTTAGTCATCTTTTGAAGTTATGTAGATACACACACAACCTTTTGGGGCTTTTATGGGAAATGCATTGGAGAAAATTAACATTTTGTTACCAAGTTTTCTTAATCATGAACATTGTAATCTCCATTTACCAGTATTTAGATCTTTTACAGTGTCTCTCAATAAAGTTTTATAATTTTCTTCAGCTAAACTATTGCAGATATTTTGTTAGATTTATTTTTAGGTACCCTATGTTTGTATCAAATCATAAATGGTACCTTTTTATAATTATATTTTCTGTCTTGTTGGTAAATAGAAGTAAAATTTGACTTTGTATAACAATCTTGCTATACTCCTAATTGTGATAAATTATCTGTAGAACTCTTTTGGATTTCCTGTGCAGACCAACCTATCTGTGAATAATAACCTCTTTGTTTCCTTCTTTCCAATTCTTATGCTTTTTTTTTTTCTTTCTTTCTTTCTTTCTTTTTCTTGTCTTAATGTGCTGGCTAGGATCTCCAGTACAATGTTGAATAGAAGCGGTGATGGGGGCATCCTGATCTTGTTCCTGATTTTAGAGGAAATACTTTCAAAGTTTCACAGTTAAGTATGATGCTTGCTGTAGGTTTATTGTAGATAATCTTTTCAGGTTAAGGCTGTTCCTTTCTATTACTAGTTTGCTAATTTTAAAAAAATGGATGTTGAATTTTTCAGAAGCCTTTTCTGCATCTTTTAAGAGGATCATGTTTTTATTCTGTAACCTGTTAATGTTTTTCTTCTGTAATCTGTTAACATGGTAAACTACATTGATTTTCTAATATTTAAGTCAACCTTGTGTTTCAAGTATAAAGTCAACCCAATCTTTCTGTCTCTGTCTCTCTCTGTCTGTCTCTTTTGTGTGTGTGTGTGACTCAATTTGAAGACAGTTAATTCAGGATTTTTGTCTCTAATAATGTGTAATATTGACTTATAATTAAAAATATATATATACTTTTCCTCTTCTGGAAGAGTTGATGTAAGATTAGAATGATCTGCTTCTCAAATGTTTGATAGAACTCCCTTGTAAAATTGCTACTGGTTTTTTCTTTGTGGGGCACTTTCTTAACTACTATTGTAATTGCTTTGTAGGATTGTTCGTATTTTCAATTTCAAACTGGTTTTGTTAGGTATATTTTTGTAGAAAATTGTCCATTTCATCCATATTCTTCAATTTATGGCATTAATTTGTTAATCTCTAATTTTGTGTTACCTGTCTTTAATGTCCCTTTTATCTTTTTGAACAAGCTTTCTTTTCCTTGATCAGTGTTAAGAGCTAAAAGTTTGCCAATTTGTAAGATTTCAAAGAGTTGGGTTTTTGTCTTATATGCTCTTAAATGTATACTTTCCCATTTCATTAATTTCTGCCCATTTCTTTCTTTATACTTCCTTTGGGTTTATTTCTATTCTTTTTCTGATTGCTTATTTTTTAAATTTTAACATAGGCAGTTAAGACCAGGAATTTCTATGTATTGCTTTCCTTGTTCACACAAGTTTTGATGTGGAGTGTTTTCATTTGTGAATATTTTTCTATTTTCTTCTGTGGATTCTTTAATTTATCACTTATTTAAAAGTTTTGGTTTCAAATATAGAGTCATTTTGGTCAGCTCCTGGTCTTACTCTTCTTTCTGGCTTCATGGTACACATGTGTATAAATAAATATGACCCACAGGTGGGTTACCTCTGAGTTCAGAATTGACTGAGAATCACCAAATAGGTGGATTTATGAGGCAGCAAATGGCTAAAATTATAAACTAGGGTTTGTTGAATAAATAGATGGTAAAATCTGAAGCAGGAACTGCCTGTTACCCTCATTTTACACCCAAGAACAAGTCATTAGGGAGTGGCATGGAGGAAATCTTGTCCTTTGAGAATTAAAAAAAAAATTTTTTTTTATTGCTTTTAGAGAGAAGAGAGAGTGATAGAGAGATAAACACATCGATTGGCTGCCTCCTGCACGCCCGCTACTAGGGATCGAGCCCGAACCCAGGGCATGTGCCCTGATCAGGAATCCCAACTGGTGACGTCTTGGTTCATGGGTCAATGCTCAACCACTGAACCACACAGGCTGGGCATCCTTTGAGATTTGTGATCACTCATTTCCTTGCTCTTCAAAGGTATTTTCCTCATTGGATACTCAGCTAGCTTGGAAATTCAGTTGTTCTAGAAGTTTTACTGTTATATAAGATGTATGGATTTTTAGCTTTAATATTAAAAACATTATTTTCTTATATTGCCCTTTGATATTTAAGTTGGAGTAAAAAATTAATTGGCTTTTGGATTACAAATCTGTCTTGCCCCGGCTGGTGTGGCTTGGTGGTTGAGCATCTACCTATGAACCAGGAGGTCAGGGTTTGAGTCCTGGTCAGGCACATGCCAGGGTTGCAGGCTCAAGCCCCAGTATGGAGCGTAAAGGAGGCAGCTGATCAGTTATTCTCTCTCATCATTGATTTTTCTATCTTTCTCTCCCTCTCCTTTCCTCTCTGAAATCAATAAAAATATATTTTAAAAAAATCTGTCTTGATATTGTAAATTTACTGCTTAGTATCAGAAGTTATGCATATAGTGTTGTAAAAATCTAATTGGTCAATTGATGATAATGCTGTAACAAATATTATGTACTGGTAGGGCTTAGTTTAAAAAGGAACATTTTTATTGGTTATAAATTTCATAGTCAAACAAATACAAGTTTTCCCTTGAGCATAACCAGATTATGAGGTGGTTAGTAGAAATGAATAGACTACCAAAATTAAGAGTACAACAAAACAAAACTAACACCATAACTTGAATGTAATTTGGTGGGGGTGGGCTGGCAGCATAAACAGGAATGATTCTAACTGGTATGTGGAAATATTGGTTACTAGCACATGGCTATTGATAGAATGCTGGAAAATAAGATTTTATAGTATATAAGAGGCCTGGTGCTTGAAATTCGTGCACTTGCGGGAGGGTCCCTCAGCCTGGCCTGAGCCCTCTCACAGTCTGGGAGCCCTCAGGGGATGTCTGACTGACGACTTAGGCCTGCTCCCCCTAGAGCCGTCAGTCAGACATCCTTAGCACTGCTGCAGAGGTGGGAGAGGCTCCCACCACTGCTGCTGTGCTCGTCAGCCGTGAGCCTGGCTTCTGGCTGAGCGGTGCTCCCCCTGTGGGAGTGCACTGACAACCAGGGGGCAGCTCCTGCATTGAGCGTCTGCCCCCTGGTGGTCAGTGCGTGTCATAGTGACCAGTTGTTCCACCATTCAGTCGATTTGCATATTAGCCTTTTATTATATAGGATTTTTATTTTTTATTTTTTATTTTTTTTATTATATAGGATTTTAAATAGGGTTTTTATGTTCTTGGCTATTGGCTTATGTTTCTTTTTTCTTTCCTTTTAGAATATGGTTTCTAGTTTTAGGGTTTCTGAACTACAAGTGTTACTAGGCTTTGCTGGACGGAATAAAAGTGGACGCAAGCATGACCTCCTGATGAGGGCGTTGCATTTATTGAAGAGTGGCTGCAGCCCTGCCGTTCAAATTAAAATTCGAGAATTGTATAGACGCCGATACCCACGGACTCTTGAAGGACTCTCTGATTTATCCACAATCAAATCATCAGTTTTCAGTTTGGATGGTAGCTCATCACCTGTAGAACCTGACTTGGCTGTGGCTGGAATCCACACGTTGCCTTCCACTTCAGTTACACCTCACTCACCGTCCTCTCCTGTTGGTTCTGTGTTGCTTCAAGATACTAAGCCCACGTTTGAGATGCAGCAGCCATCTCCCCCAATTCCTCCAGTCCATCCTGATGTGCAGTTAAAAAACTTGCCCTTTTATGATGTTCTTGATGTTCTCATCAAGCCCACGAGTTTAGGTAAGTGTTAGACAAATCCATTTCTTCTAGATAAAAAATAAAGCAAGAGACCTGATTTGCTGTTAAAAGATAAAATTGAGGCATTAATGCTAAATGTTTAAATGTACAGATAAAAAAATATTGGCAACCATTACTGAAACCTAACAGAAAACTGTTGATTTCAACATTCTCATTCTTTTGGCTTAAAACTCAAATTGCCTTTGTATGTATATGTATGGGAACAGACACAAATTTTCTTGCCTGTGATATTCTGTGTTTTGATTCTTTTGTTATTTTTACAAAGAGACTTAGTTTTTGTTTAACATAGCTTTTAAACTGCTTTCCTATGAAATAAACTTTTTATACTTAACTAGAGGTCCAGTGCACAAATTTGTGCACCGGTGGGGTCCCTCAAGCCTGGCCTGCGGGATTGGGCCAAAACTGGCTCTCTGACATCGCCTGAGGGGTCCCAGATTGTGAGAGGGTGCAGGCCAGCCAGGCTGAGGGACCCCACTGGTGCACAATCGGGGCTGGGGTGGGACACGGGAGGTTGGCCAGCCAGGAAGGGACTGCGGGAGGGCTCCAGGGCATGTCTGGCCCATCTCGCTCAGTCCTGATCCACCGGACCCCAGCAGCAAGCTAACCTACCAGTCAGAGCATCTGCCCCCTGGTGGTCAGTGCACATCATAGCAACTGGTTGACCGGTTGACTGCCCCCTGGTGGTCACTGCACATCATAGCGAGTGGTTGAGCAGCCTTAGCATATCATTAGCATATTACACCTTGATTGGTTGAACTGCCGACCGGTCAACTGGACACTTAGCATATTAGGATTTTATTATATAGGATTTTTTTTTTCTGAAGTGGCAAAGAAGTTTGACACATTTCTTTGCTTTTTGTTTAATATTCATCAATTGCTCAGAAAATATAAATTTTATCATACTACTTAAAGTTGATATAGGTATCTAACAAATTTTTATCTGGGTTGATGACTTCTGTGTTGGAACAGCATAATTTCTTACTGCTTAATGAAATTATATGCAGAGGTATTTGGATTTATTGATGAAATAAACTGTTTGGAAAATGGTATTTCATAGTTAACCTGGGCGATTACTTTCTTTTCCATCTCGTGAAGACCTTTTTTGTTTCCAGTTACTTGAAAACTCATATATATTAGTGTGCTCTTTTCCTTTGTGTAGGATTATACTGCAGCACATCTTGGTTGTGCCAGAGGAAATTTTGAGGGGCAGAGCTGGTTAATGGAGTCAACATGGCCTGTTTGGTTGGTAGGCCAAGGCGGCTATGCTTTTCCAGGCCCTTGCTTTGCTTTCATTTAACAATATTGAGCCAGGCAGGTAGAGTAATGCATTTTTATCCTTCCATTATATTCATTCTGCTGTAAGGATTCTGTACTTGTTCGCATTTTTATTATTTGTACAGAGTCCTATGAGTAGAATTATTGCATCGAAGATAAGAACATTTTAAACTCTTGATAACATATTGCTAAATTAGTTTCTAGAAGAGCTATGCTAGTTTAAATTACACAAAGTGAGGAATGTCTGTCATTGCATTTTATTTCCTGCCTTTATTAGTTATTAAAAAAAATCTTTGTATTTTGATGGATAAAAACTTCTGTCTTCTTTAGATTATTTTATTTCTAAAATTAATAATAGGAGCAAACATTTCAAATGTTTATTACCCACTGCCTTTTTAAAATACTTTTTCGTCTTTAACTTTATTTTTTTACAGCATCATTTATCTAGTTAAAATGTTTTCATAATTTTATTTCTCCCTTTGTCATGGTTTTTTGGTTTATACCATGCTACCAATGCACAATATCATGGCTCATACATACGTTTCTTTCTCAGCAATTATTGCAAGAAAGCAACTATTTCTTTATATGTATTTTGAGAAAAATTTAGACTTGTGATATATGTTTAGGTGACCCTACCTCATTGAACTCCTCAGGAATATGGACAAGGTGAGGACTGAGAAAATAAGAGAGCCTCTGGGATCATGGTTACAGTGGAAGTTGTTTCAGAGACATAGTTGAATGCCCAGAAAAAAAGACTAGAGACAGAGAAGATGCAGCAGTGTGTCTTCTCTGCTTATTGGTATCCCTGGTGCACTAAGGGGTGAACTCTGGAGAGGCTTCCTGCTTTGTTCAGAAATAGAAATATTCTTGCTTTTCTGTGTTCTTCATAGTGTTTCTCTTTCATTAACTTCAGTAAGTTTAAAGAAAAGTAGGAGGATTTTTATAAGTTTACTAAAATAAAACTTTTGTATTTCATTTGGCTTAGATAAAATACTGCCAGAAGTATTTTGAAAAGTGGCTTAGAAAAACTTGTTTTGCTCATGGTTAAAATGTAAGAAATATATATATATATGAAATCTCAGAATTTATAAAAAATAACTTCTTACTTCTGAGCTAAAACTTATCTATATATTTTTCAGGAGTTTTCTCTATCATTGTTTTTATAAGCATTATAAACTGATTCTTGTTTTAAAACACGGCTTAAACATTTTGTTATTCTGCCTTCTTCCCTAAAGAGAAAAAAATTTTTTCTTAATGTATTTAGTCTTATTATGTCTGATTGATGAAACACTCAATGAAATCCTAAGAAATGTTCTTTTTGAAAAATATGTTTAATTGATTTCAGAGAGAGGAAAGGAGAGGGATAGAAACATCAATAATGAGAGAGAATTACCAATCGGCTGTCTCTTGTACACCCTCTACCCAGTAATGTGCCTTGACCGGAAATCAAGCCCGCAACCCAGTCATGTGCCCTGACCGGAAATGCTCTACCACGGAGCCATTCCAGCCGGACTAAGAAGTCTTTTAGATTTTGAGGTAGAAAGTTTAAAAATCAGCGTAGTACCATATAGTCTGCCAAATAAAGTGGAAAAATTTAATGTTTTCCAGTAATGACCTTTAGTTGAAAATTTTTTATTTCACATGTCTAAGGCAATGTAATATGGTGTGGTTTTATGATGTTGGAAATACTTTTAAAAATAAAAATCTCTGGGAAAACTTATTTATTTGGATACTGCTATGGAGAAACCTGTTTAAATTTGGGAACTGAGAATTAAAAATCTTCAGGATTCAAAAGAAATATCAAATCCAAATTTTAAAGCTTATATTTTGGACAACTACAAGCCAGTTTGTGTGTTTTTTACTTTATATACAATTGATTAGAGGATTTTTAAACTGTCAACATATTGTTAAGTAGGAATTGACAACATAGGAGAGACTGGAAGAGTCCTGGTAGGAGAAACAGATATAAGAGGTTAAAAATATCATTCCAGAATCTCTTGTGATATTGAATCCAAAAGATCTTTAGTATTGAAAGAATTGCTGTTACAGCATGGCACACAGATTGATACTAAAAAATACCAATGATGATGAGTATATTCTATTTAAGAAGATACCTTATTATATAGTTGGCAGTTTGGAATCATTTTTATTCAAAATGATTAAAATTAAACTATGTTAGCATTTGAAATGGCAGACTGGCATCTAGAACAGCTGAGTGGACACAATACTATATTAGGTTCTCTGTACCTATGATTATACTGTAACTAATGGGCAATCCCCTAATCTAAAAACAAACCAAAATCTCTGTTCTCTTAAATAGCTATTGTGATTTGCTCTCACAGACAGTATTTTTCTTTTCAGTTTTCTTTTTTCTTTAAGAATTTCTTTTGAAGGTGAAATCCTTTGAGAATTGTCTATTTTAAAAACTTGTCTATATTCAGTCTATACAAAGATTATATATAAAATATTAAGTTGTAAGGAGTATCAATGAAATTAATACCTATGAAACCTCTACCCATTTTTTTTTTGTTAAATCCTCACCTGAGGATGGAAAATATGTTTATTTACTAGTATTTTAGACAGAGGGTGGATGGGAGAGAGGGAGGAACGGAGGGAAGAAGAGAGAGCGAGAGCGAGAGCGAAACATCTATGTGAGAGAAATATCAATCCTCCTGATTTACATTGGTGAATTCACTAAAGATCTTGCACCCAGCTTTGCATTTTGGGTACATGTTAATCAGGCTTATCAGAATGAATCAAGAATTACAGATGTTGAGTAGATAATTTAATAGTCCTGTCTCCTTTTCTCCTGCCTTTCAGTGCTGTTACTTTTGCTTTAAAGTTATATTTTTAAGGAAATCATAAAAGAACAGCATATTACTTTACCATTACCATTTATTAACTTCTTTTGTGGTGGTTTTCATTCCCGAAAATTTGGTTTTGAATTTGGTATCATTTTTATCCTAATAATTTCCTTTTACAGTTCTTGTAGTGTATGTCTGCTTTCAACAATTCTCTTGGCTTTTGTTTATCTAAAAGTCATTATTTCACCCTGTTTTTGAAGAGTATTGAATTTTCAGTTGACAATTTTTTCCTTTCACTACTTTGAAGATGACATATGGCCTACTTTGTTTCTGAGGAGAAGTCAGCCTTTATTCATATTGTTCCCTTGTACGTATGGTTTGTTTTTTCTCTAACTGCATTCAAGATTTTATAGTCATCATTAGTTTTCAATAATTTGAATTTGATTTGACTAAGTGTGTGGTGTTGTTTTTTTTTCTTTACTGTATTTCTTTTACTTGGGGTTTGATCTGTGAGGACTTTACCCCCTTCCTTCAAAGTTAGGGGATATTCTTCCATTATTTCTGCAAGCTTTAAACATTTTTACATATTTTTTTATTTTATTTTTTTATACTCCATTTTCTCTTTTTATGGGACTCCATTTGTACCTGTGTTAGACTATAGTTTCTGGCAGGAGAGACTAGTTACTCATACATTAACTACGATTGAAAATGCAGTGTGTTTATCTCTAATCTCCAAATATACCTGGTAGGTTGGTAAATTTGACAGTTAAGAGGTCATTGGTAATATTAGCCCTCGATAGAGAGTGGAAAGTAAAATCTGCACAAGAAAGAGTTGAAGAGTGAACAGGAATTGAAGAAGTGGAGAGACTTACTACTGTAGTTCTGTGTTTTATGTGCCATAGTTATGTTTATGACTTACAGTTTGCCTCCTTTTAGGCCTTCATCATAAACATCTTCCCCTCTGTTTTTAAATGTTCTGGGAGCATAATTGCTATAATAAATTACCTATGCTTAAAGAAAAAAAATATTTTTTTACTCATGGAGTTAATATTTTTCTTGATTTGGTGTGACTGGGGATTGAAGACTTTGATATTGGATATTCAGCTGGCATCTTGTTTATGTTCATACATTAAGAAAACTGGCTAGTAACACATAAGGGCTATTTTGCCTTACTCTATATGTTACTGCAGTATTTTTTAGGAAGCAGAACACCTGAGATCTCTATATTAGTTTTACTTTTGTCTTAATGAGCACTAGAATATCATTAATACACTAGTATGAATGTGTTTAAATTCTTGGTGAAGTAATAAATTATGATTTTTGATAATATGGTTAAGGATGATTTTATTAGATATCCTTTTAAACTAGATAATCTTTTATATGCAAAACATTATGTATTTTAATAACTATCAACTTAGATATTTTAAAGTTTTGAATTTTCTCTTCTATGAATGATCTGTCTAATCTATACTAATAAAAGGGTAACATGCTAATTAGACTGGATAGACTGGACGTCTTCCAGAAGTCATTCCAGATATCCTTCCTGACAAAGCCGGGGCCCAGGTGAAGCCACCCGGGATCCTGGGTGCCTGCCTGGGCGAAACTGCCTGGTTCCGGGTGCCTGCGGCCAGCCAGAGGGAGGGAGGCCCGGGTCCTGGTTGCCTACGGCTGGCTGGAGGAGGGAAGCCTGGGTCCTGGGTGCAGGGGCCAAAGCAGAGGTAGTTAGGGGCAGTCAGGCAGGCAGGTGAGCAGTTAGGGGTGATAAGGCAGGCAGGCGAGTGGTTAGGGGCAATCAGGCAGGCAGACAGAGGCGGTTAGGGGTGATCAGGCAGTCAGGTGAGCAGTTGAAGTGATCAGTCAGGCAAGTGAACAGTTAGGGGCATCAAGAAGGCAGGCAGAATGGTTAGGGGCAATCAGGCAGGCAGGCAGAGGTGGTTAGTGGTGATCAGGCAGGCAGGCGAGCGTTAGGGACAATCAGGCAGGCAGGCAAGCAGTTATGGGCGATCAGACAGGCAGGCAGGTGAGCCGTTAGGAGCCAGTGGTCCCGGATTGCGAGAGGGATGTCTGCAGAATCGGGCCTAAATCGCAGTCGGACATCCCCCAAGGGGTCTCGGATTGTGAGAGGGTGTAGGCCAGGCTGAGGGACCCATCCCCCTGTGCATGAATTTTGTGTGCCGGGCCTCTAGTCCTATATAATAAAATCCTAATATGCAAATCGACTGAACAGTGGAACAACTGGTTGCTATGACCCACGCTGATCACCAGGGGGCAGACGCTCAATGCAGGAGCAGCCTGCAGGCCCCAGGCCAGCCAAGGCAGGTGCCAGTGGGGGCCCCCCTCAATCACCCTGCCGGTCGCCCCACAGATAGGCCCTGATCACTGGCCAGGCCTAGGAATGCTACCCGTGCACGAATTTCATGCACCGGGCCTCTAGTCCTATATAATAAAAGGCTAATATGCAAATTGACCGAACAGCAGAATGACTGGTCGCTGTGACCTATACTGACCACTAGGGGGCAGACACTCAATGCAGGAGCTGGCCCCTAGTGGTCAGTGCGCTCCCATAGAGGGAGCGCCGCTCAACCAGAAGCCAGGCTCATGGCTGCCAAGCGCAGAGGTGGTGGCGGGAGCCTCTCTCGCCTCTGTGGCAGTGCTAAGGACCCCTCTGAGGGGTCCCGGACTGCAAAAGGGCACAGGCTGGGCTGAGGTCCCACCTCCCCCTCCTCCCTCCAGTGCACGAATGTTGTGTACCGGGCCTTTAGTTGAATATAACGTATCAAAAACAAACAAAGCAAAGAAAGAAACGAAACAAAACAGAAAAAACTCCAAAGACACCTGAATCTGGGATAGAGTTCAACTGTGGGAAGTTTTTTAAATTTTTATTTTATTTATTTATTTTCTTTCATATACATACAGATTTCTTAAATATTGACAATATTTGGGATTTTTTTACTTGATTAGATTTTCATTAGATGATACAATATAGTCAAGAATGAAATGTAATATTGAAGGGTTGTGTTAGAATAAAAAATGTGTGCTAGAATAAAAATGCTTAAAATGGATCTGTTTTAGAGTGACTTTACTTTGATGATTTCAAGATGATTGCAATTTAGTACTTATTTATTTTGAAGTATTTTAGCCATAAAAAATTGAGAATTTGGCAGACACTTTATCAGAATTACCCAGTTGCTGTAGGTTACAATATCCTTGGATTTGTTATTTTAATATTAACCTTTTTCTTCCCTCCCCAGTTCAAAGCAGTATTCAACGATTTCAAGAGAAGTTTTTTATTTTTGCTCTGACTCCTCAACAAGTTAGAGAGATATGCATATCCAGGTAAGAGGAATGTTTGGAATATATTTCTCCGTGAACATTGGTGTATTAGTCTGCTAAGGCTGCTGTAATAAAGTACCACATCCTGGGTGGCTTAAACAGCAGAAATTATTTTTTAACATTTTAGGAGGCTTGAAGTCTAAGATTCAGTGTTTACAGATTTGCTTTCTCCTGAGTCCTTTGGCTTTTGGATGGCTGCCTTCTTGCTGTGTGTACTCATATGGCCTTTCCTCTGTGCACCTGTGCATCTCTGGTGTCTCTTTCTCTTTTTATGTGGACATCAGTCATATTGGATTAAAACCCCAATCTTGTGACTTCATTTAACCTTAATTACATTTTTAAAGTTCTCATCTCCACATATGTCACATTAAGGGTTAGAGCTTCAATAGGAATTTTGGGAAAATACAATTCATTTCATACCAGTTGGACTACTACTTTTTAAGTAAGTGTGGTGTATACCTTGACTAAGGTTACCCGAATATTTAATAAATATTCAGTATTAGAAAAATATTTAAACTTTGAGTAAAACACCAGAGTATCTTCTGAATTACTTTTTGTCACATTTGGCAATAATGTTTTTAATGAAAAATTTATTTCAAATATAGCAACACAAAAAAGATTTTGTGATAGTCCAAAGACAGGATGATCATATATTATATCATCCAAACTGAGGCATTTTTAGAGTGAAAGTAGACATTAGTAATTTTTATGAGATAAGAACATCAACTGGTACTATTCTGAGCATAGTACAAAGATTAGTCCAAAAAATCGAAGTAACTAGGGGATTCAGAAAAAAATAGAGAAAATTTATAGGAGGAAATTGCCAAAGAAGTAAAATGAATGTAGCTTGATGTAGTCCATGTTCATCTGTGGTAAGGGATTGAGTTAGTTAAATTGGAAGTACTTTCAATCTTGAGGATAGTAATAAATCAGCCAACAAACAAATAGAACAAGTACAATATTATAATTCATATCCAAAACCATGTTATTAATCTTAAGTTTTGTTTGTTATTTAGGGATAATCCCTTGCTTGAGATTAGCATTTACTAAGTGTTTTATTGGGTGCAAAGCACTGTATTATATGGTACTAGTGACCCGGTGCATGAATTTCCCTCATCCCAGCCTGCACCCTCTCCAATCAGTAACATCCTTCTCACAATCTGGGACTACTGGCTCCTAACCACTCACCTGCCTGCCTGCCTGATCGCCTCTAACTGCCTCTGCCTGCCTGTCTGGTCACCCCTAACCCCTCTGCCTGCCTGATCACCCCTAACTGCCTCGCCTGCCTGCCTGATTGCCCCTAACTGCCCTCCCCTGCAGGCCCGATCTCACCCCCAACTGCCCTCCTCTGCCGGCCATTTTGGTGCTGATTGGTCGGTTTCTATGCCAGTCATCGTCTCTGGGCCTATCTCTGGGCCTGATCAGAGAGGAGGCCCACAGAGAAACAGAGGCACAGCTGCTGGCAAAGCCTGGAGAGAAAGAGAGAGGCAACGGCTGATCAACAGCTGCCACAGAGGCTGTGGATCAGACCCTGCCTCTCTTCGGGCCTCTATCCGGGCCTGATCTGCAGCCTCCTTGGCAGTCAGTGCTGGGTCACTGCATCCGCACTGACTGCAGGACTGACTTCCATGATTCGGTTGAGCCTTCAGTTGGTCATTACAGACTCTGAGTTTTTATATATTATGATAACTCCTTTCTACAGGTTGTTTTCCACAAGTCTTGTTAGTGAACCAGTTTATATTCATAAAATGATCATTGGCATTGCGAGGTGTCATATGAAAAGAGCCAATTCAGTAAGGACAAGTGAGAGCTGATTAATAGGAGGCAGAGATTACTTTTAATCTTGGTGGTCTGGGAAAGCTTCACTAGAGTGTTGGGTGGGCCTTTAAAGGAAGATTATTTAGAGTAAGTAGATTTCAAGATACATTTTAAAATAAAATTTTAAAGTTTGATCTATGTGAATATATTCCCTAATTAAGAAATGAATGATTAAAATTTAATTAATTTTAATTTACAAGTTTAATTATGTTCTAGAGATGGGTGATGGTGATGGTTGATACTCAACCACTGAGCCATGCTGGTCGAGCACCACCAAAAACATTAAAAAATATATATTTTTATTGATTTCAGAGAGGAAGGGAGAGGGATAGAGAGTTAGAAACATCGATGAGAGAGAAACATCGATCAGCTGCCTCCTGCACACTCCCTACTGGGTATGTGCCCGCAACCAAGGTACATGCCCTTGACCGGAATCGAACCTGGGACCCTTGAGTCCGAAGGCTGACGCTCTATCCACTGAGCCAAACTGGTTAGGGCTCAAAAACATTTTTTAAATTAATAACAAAAGTAAGGCTATTTACAATTCTCCTTCCAAAGAAAAAATAAAACTCACATACACATGTACATAAAAACCCCAGCCTTATCAGAGTCATCTAATCAAAACTCTCCTTCTGAAGTGGAAGTAAAAGCTTGGTATCCATTACCGTGCTTCAGTAATTATCAAAATTTTGGTAGTCTGTACCATATATGACCTCCCCTCCACATTTTTCCTGAAATATTTTATTTATTTATTTATTTATTTTTTTATTTATTTATTTATTTTTTTTTAATTTCTTTATTGATTAAGGTGTCACATATTTGTCCTCATCCCCCCATTCCCATCCCACCCCTCTCCCCACGCATGCCCCAATCCCCTGTTGAACTTAACCATTGGATAGGCTTATATGCATGCATACAGGTCCTTTGGTTGAACTCTCCCCCTCCCCCCACCCTCCCCCTACCCTCCCCTATCCTCCCTCTGAGGCCCGATAGTCCGATCGATGCCTCCTTGCTTCTGGTTCTGTTCTTGTTCCTCAGTCTATGTTGTTCATCATTTCCCCTAGATGAGCGAGATCATATGTCACTAGATATATACTAATAAGAACTGAATGTAAGACGAGCAATAATAGTTATGCTGACAGG
Source organism: Eptesicus fuscus (assembly GCF_027574615.1). Taxonomy (NCBI): domain Eukaryota; kingdom Metazoa; phylum Chordata; class Mammalia; order Chiroptera; family Vespertilionidae; genus Eptesicus; species Eptesicus fuscus. The sequence goes on along the minus strand of NC_072484.1, from coordinate 81,648,683 downwards.
CAAATGAATCAATCTGTAGCGAGCTTCCCCCTGGACCAACAGTTCTTTTGAGACCCAATTTCAATGTCCAGTAGTTCCTTATGTGTACATGTCAGCACTGACCCCTCAGCTCTGGATGGTGGACAAATGGTGGTAATGGAGGTCCGACTCCCTCTGGTTTGGTCTCGGCCGAACCCAGGGGCACGGCGTCACCCGGACTAAGGGGCACGTGGCCTCACCCATACCCAAGGGGCGCGTGGTCTCACCCGGGCCTGGGACCCAGCCTCACCCGGATGGATCCAGGGGCGCACGGCCTCACCCAGACCCAGGATCTGGCTTCACCCGTACCCAGGGACGCTTGGCCTCTCCCAGACCCAGGGGCACGTGGCCTCACCCGGGCCTAGGTGCACGAGGCCTCATCCGGATCCAGGGACACATGGTCGCACCCGGACCCAGGGACGCTTGGCCTCTCCCAGACCCAGGGCCACTTGGGCTCACCCGGGCCTAGGTGTACGAGGCCTCACCCGGATCCAGGGACACATGGTCTCACCCGGACCCAGGGACTCTTGGCCTCTCCCAGACCCAGGGCCACTTGGGCTCACCCGGGCCTAGGTGCACGCGGCCTCACCGGGATCCAGGGACACATGGTCTCACCCGGACCCAGGGATGCTTGGCCTCTCCCAGACCCAGGGCCACTTGGGCTCACCCGGGCCTAGGTGCACGAGGCCTCACCCGGATCCAGGGACACATGGTCTCACCCGGACCCAGGGACGCTTGGCCTCTCCCAGACCCAGGGCCACTTGGGCTCACCCGGGCCTAGGTGCACGAGGCCTCATCCGGATCCAGGGACACATGGTCGCACCCGGACCCAGGGACGCTTGGCCTCTCCCAGACCCAGGGCCACTTGGGCTCACCTGGGCCTAGGTGCACGCGGCCTAACCCGGATCCAGGGACACATGGTCTCACCCGGACCCAGGGATGCTTGGCCTCTCCCAGACCCAGGGCCACTTGGGCTCACCCGGGCCTAGGTGCACGAGGCCTCACCCGGATCCGGGGACACATGGTCGCACCCGGACCCAGGGACGCTTGGCCTCTCCCAGACCCAGGGCCACTTGGGCTCACCCGGGCCTAGGTGCACGCGGCCTCACCCGGATCCAGGGACACATGGTCTCACCCGGACCCAGGGATGCTTGGCCTCTCCCAGAACCAGGGCCACTTGGGCTCACCCGGGCCTAGGTGCACGAGGCCTCACCCGGATCCGGGGACACATGGTCGCACCCGGACCCAGGGACGCTTGGCCTCTCCCAGACCCAGGGCCACTTGGGCTCACCCGGGCCTAGGTGCACGCGGCCTCACCGGGATCCAGGGACACATGGTCTCACCCGGACCCAGGGATGCTTGGCCTCTCCCAGACCCAGGGCCACTTGGGCTCACCCGGGCCTAGGTGCACGAGGCCTCACCCGGATCCAGGGACACATGGTCTCACCCGAACCGAGGGACGCTTGGCCTCTCCCAGACCCAGGGCCACTTGGGCTCACCCGGGCCTAGGTGCACGAGGCCTCATCCGGATCCAGGGACACATGGTCGCACCCGGACCCAGGGACGCTTGGCCTCTCCCAGACCCAGGGCCACTTGGGCTCACCTGGGCCTAGGTGCACGCGGCCTAACCCGGATCCAGGGACACATGGTCTCACCCGGACCCAGGGATGCTTGGCCTCTCCCAGACCCAGGGCCACTTGGGCTCACCCGGGCCTAGGTGCACGAGGCCTCACCCGGATCCGGGGACACATGGTCGCACCCGGACCCAGGGACGCTTGGCCTCTCCCAGACCCAGGGCCACTTGGGCTCACCCGGGCCTAGGTGCACGCGGCCTCACCCGGATCCAGGGACACATGGTCTCACCCGGACCCAGGGATGCTTGGCCTCTCCCAGAACCAGGGCCACTTGGGCTCACCCGGGCCTAGGTGCACGAGGCCTCACCCGGATCCGGGGACACATGGTCGCACCCGGACCCAGGGACGCTTGGCCTCTCCCAGACCCAGGGCCACTTGGGCTCACCCGGGCCTAGGTGCACGCGGCCTCACCGGGATCCAGGGACACATGGTCTCACCCGGACCCAGGGATGCTTGGCCTCTCCCAGACCCAGGGCCACTTGGGCTCACCCGGGCCTAGGTGCACGAGGCCTCACCCGGATCCAGGGACACATGGTCTCACCCGAACCGAGGGACGCTTGGCCTCTCCCAGACCCAGGGCCACTTGGGCTCACCCGGGCCTAGGTGCACGAGGCCTCATCCGGATCCAGGGACACATGGTCGCACCCGGACCCAGGGACGCTTGGCCTCTCCCAGACCCAGGGCCACTTGGGCTCACCTGGGCCTAGGTGCACGCGGCCTAACCCGGATCCAGGGACACATGGTCTCACCCGGACCCAGGGATGCTTGGCCTCTCCCAGACCCAGGGCCACTTGGGCTCACCCGGGCCTAGGTGCACGAGGCCTCACCCGGATCCGGGGACACATGGTCTCACCCGGACCCAGGGACGCTTGGCCTCTCCCAGACCCAGGGCCACTTGGGCTCACCCGGGCCTAGGTGCACGCGGCCTCACCCGGATCCAGGGACACATGGTCTCACCCGGACCCAGGGATGCTTGGCCTCTCCCAGACCCAGGGCCACTTGGGCTCACCCGGGCCTAGGTGCACGAGGCCTCACCCGGATCCAGGGACACATGGTCTCACCCGGACCCAGGGACGCTTGGCCTCTCCCAGACCCAGGGCCACTTGGGCTCACCCGGGCCTAGGTGCATGAGGCCTCACCCGGATCCAGGGACACATGGTCGCACCCGGACCCAGGGACGCTTGGCCTCTCCCAGACCCAGGGCCACTTGGGCTCACCCGGGCCTAGGTGCACGAGGCCTCACCCGGATCCAGGGACACATGGTCTCACCCGGACCCAGGGATGCTTGGCCTCTCCCAGACCCAGGGCCACTAGGGCTCACCCGGGCCTAGGCGCACGAGGCCTCACCCGGATCCAGGGACACATGGTCTCACCCGGACCGAGGGACGCTTGGCCTCTCCCAGACCCAGGGCCACTTGGGCTCACCCGGGCCTAGGTGCACGAGGCCTCACCCGGATCCTGGGACACATGGTCTCACCCGGACCCAGGGACGCTTGGCCTCTCCCAGACCCAGGGCCACTTGGGCTCACCCGGGCCTAGGTGCACGAGGTCTCACCCGGATCCAGGGATCCACGGTCTCACCCGGACCCAGGGACGCCTGGCCTCCCCCACACCCAGGGGCACGTGGCCTCACCCGGGCCTAGGCGCACGAGGCCTCACCCGGATCCAGGGACACACGGTCTCACCCGGACCCAGGGACTCCTGGCCTCCCCCAGACCCAGGGGCACGCGGCCCCACCCGGGCCTAGGTGCACGAGGCCCCACCCGGATCCAGGGACACATGGTCTCTCCCGGACCTAGGGGTGCGTGGCCTCTCTCAGACCCAGGGGCACGTGGCCTCACCTGGACCTAGGTGCACGAAGCCACCCGGACCCAGGGGCGCATTACCTCTCTCAGACCCCTGGTCGCGTGGTCTCACCCGGATCCAGGGGCTCACGGCCTCACCCGGACTCGGGACCCAGCCTTACCCGGATCCAGGGGCCCACGGCCTCACCCGGACCCAGGGTTCAGATTCGCCCGGACCCAGGGGCACATGGCCTCACCCGAACCCGGAATCCAGCTTCACCTGGACCCAGGGGCGCGTGGCCTCACCCAAACCCAGGGGCGTGAGGCCTCACCTAGACCCAGAGGCGTGTGACCACATCTGAGCCCAGAGGCTCGCAGGCTCGCCTGGACTCGGGTCTCAGCGGGGTTTCGTCTTCTTGATCCCCATTCCTGTTGGTCAATTCCCTCTCAGCAATTCCTTCGGTCATTTTCTCAGAGCTCCAGGGCGGCTGCCGCAGAACTCGTTGGGCGGCGGGCTCGGCAAGGCTCCGGTGTGCCCGGTGCCCGGCGGTGGGCTGGTCCGGTGTCGCTGCGTCGGCCCTTGGGTCTGCAACGGTGGCCAGTCGCTGAGCGTGCGCACCTGGCCACTTCGGGGCATTGAGATTCTTGAAGGACTCGGAGGTCAGCAAGCACGGAGTCTCCCACCCCATGTCTCCCAGGGGCTCGTCTGTCCGTGCTCGGCAGCGAATGGAGCCGTCCCCTCAGCCGGAGACCGCCGGGGGAACTGCGCCGAGCACGTTCCTGGCCACCATTGTGTCGCCTGAGCCATAGTTCTTAAAGTGTGGACTTTGGGTCACCGGCATCAGCATCATCCTGCGTACCCCTCTCTTTTATTCTAGTTGTAGAGCATCTGCTCAGCCAGCCCCCCGGGATTTCTGGCTGGTGTCTGCTCTGCTCTCCCGTCGTAGTCTCAATATTGTTGTGGTAGGCAACGATCAGGCTGCCGCCCTATGTCTCCATCTTGGTCCTCCTTTGTACAGTTAAGTCTTGATTGTTGTTGGTGTCACTGGGAGGAACTGTCCTCCAGGCCAATTGGCCGTGAGGACCCTCTTTGTCCATATAGGAAGAGTTGCTGTGCAGGAGACATGTTTGTGGGCCGGGTCTTGATGCAGCGATGCCTTGGCGCTCACTGAGTCTGCCTCTAGAATGCCTCCCTTATGCAAGTGATTGAAATCTGGTGTCATCTCCCACCAACCACTAGATGCCCTCGTTTCTGGGTCTCCAATGCAGTGTGGGTCAGCCACTACCTGAGGCACTCAGCAGGAAAAAGCTTCTGCTCAGCTTGGCTGGGGCGGAGCTACAGGGTGGAGCCTACAACCTTGGCTTCCTGTCAGCCCCGCCCTATGAGGCTCCTGTGTCTGTGTCCCTCTGTATTCCTTGCAAACACCTCTGAGAGAAACGCGCCCTGGAGTTTCGCCCACTGCCAAACGGTCCAGTCCCTCCCCTAATGAATCTGGACTCCCAGATTCTCGCCTGGAACTGGGTTTCAGTGCAGTTGGAACTGGGTCTCAGCGCAGTCTGGCGTCCCTGTCTCCTTCCCAGCAGGGCCACCCAGTGGCGCAGGCAAAAGTCCGTCCTCTGCGCACCTTCCAGTGCGCGCGTCTGGAGCTGCCGCTTCTCTGTGCCTCCGCCACCACAGCCCAAATTCATTCCCCCAGCGTGCGCCTGGCTTCCCAGAGTTTCGCCCGGAACTGGGGTTCAGTGCAGTCGGAACTGGGGTTCAGCACAGTCCTGAACTTATGTCTCCTTCCCGCTAGGGCAGTTCAGTGGCGCAGGCAACAGTCCGTCCTTTGCGCCCCTTCCCGTGCGCGCCTCTGGAGCTCTGCCTTCCCCCGCTCCTCTGTGCCTGCGCCCCACAGCCCAGATTCATTCCCCCAGCCTGCGCCTGGCTTCCCAGGGTTTCGCCCGGAACTGGCGCTCAGTGCAGTCGGAGCCGGGGCTTAGCGCACTCCGGAGCCTTTATCTCCTTCCTGCCAGTGAACGCCGGCCAGGCCGTCAGCCGCCCCTTCCTCTCCGGCTCCATCCTCCCCGCAGGCGCGCGTGCTCGTGTCTCCGCCAGTTTCTCCATACCTCAGGCTTTTACGGCTCCCCCGATTGTCCCCGTGGCCTTCTCCTTCCCCCCAGCTGTGGGCATTTCAGTCCGCCAGCTCTCCTGTGGTTCTGGACGATGTCCGTTCTGACCTCTAGTTGTACCTTTGAAATTGTTGTGCCCGGCTGCAGGTTAGGTGTTTCACCTATGCCGCCATCTTGGTTTCTCCTTTTTCCTGAAATATTTTAAAGCCAATAACAGGCATCATATAATTTCACCCAGAAATACTTCAAAATGCATCTCTGATTAATTTTTAACACAATCATAATTAAATCATAATTCATAATCCCTTAATATAAAACAATGTCTAGCCCATGTATTACTTCGTACTCCTAAATTAGTTTTACTTTGAAGTAATTATAGATTTACTGAAAAGTTGTAAAAAGCGCAGATATGCTTTTCACCTAGCTTCCCTTAACATCTTGCATAACCATACTTTAATTATCAAAACAAAGAAATTAATACAATACTGTTAACTAAATTACAGACTTTATTCAGATTTTACCAGTTTTTCTACTATTGAATTTCTGTTCCTGGATTCAATCCAAGATCCCAAATTATATTTAATTGTGTCATTTTAATCTCTTTCAGTTTGACAGTTTCTTAGTTTTGCCTTGTCTTCTAGAACTGTTGATGCATTTTTAAAAATATATTTTATTAATTTTTTACAGAGAGAAAGGGAGAGGGATAGAGAATTAGAAACATTGATGAGATAGAAACATCGATCAGCTGCCTCCTGCACATCCCCTACTGGGGAATGTGCCCGCAACCAAGGTACATGCCCTTGACCGGAATCGAACCTGGGACCTTTCAATCTGCAGGCCGACGCTCTACCAGGGGTCCTCAAACTTTTTAAACAGGGGGCCAGTTCACTGTCCCTCAGACTGTTGGAGGGCCGGACTATAGTTTAAAAAAAACTATGAACAAATTCCTATGTACACTGCACAGATCTTATTTTGAAGTAAAAAAACAAAACAGCAAAAACACCCGCATGTGACCCACGGGCCGTAGTTTGAGGACGCCTGCCACTGAGCCAAACCGGTTAGGGCTGGAGTTATTCTTTTTTATGAAAGAGCAGGTCCTTTCCCTCTATTTATTTATTTATTTATTTATTTACTTACTTACTTACTTACTTACTTGTATCTGTGTGTCCATGTGGGCTCTTGGGTACTTTGAGGGTTGTAATTCAATGCTGTAAGTAATTTATGTTGTTGCTCAAACTGTTCTACCTTTGGCCATTAGACATTCTTTCAGGTTGGTTAACCCAATTTCTTTCTATTTTCCACAGGGATTTTTTGCCAGGTGGTAGAAGAGATTATACAGTCCAAGTTCAGCTGAGGCAAGTTTGAAATTTTCTTTTACTCTAATAATATTTGCTAACTATGTGCATATAGTCATGATTTTGAAAATACATAAGCATGTTTGAGTATTCTATTTAAGAATAATTTATTTTTTCTTCTTTAATGCAGACTTTGCTTGGCAGAGACAAGCTGCCCTCAAGAAGATAACTATCCCAATAGTCTATGTATAAAAGTAAATGGAAAACTTTTTCCTTTGCCTGTAAGTTGCTTTTAATTCACCAGGAGGTCCGGTAGAGTAGGTAAAGACTAATTATGAGTAAATAAATTATTGATTGGATAATGGGTATATGGGAGTTCATTATACTTTTTTCTTTCTTTTTGTATATGTTTTGTATATGAAATTTTCAGTAATAAAAAGACAAAAGACATCTTTGAGGCAATTGGGAAATTTGAATATAAACCTTACATTATATAATTTTTTAAAATTATGGTTAATTTTGTAAGGTTGCGATACTTTTTTTTTTTAAGATCTTAATAAAGATGCATATAAGAGTGACTGTGGATTAAATAGCATGCCTAGAATTTGCATGTAAATACTAAGGGGCAAAACCAAATGTGTGTATGTATGAAGTGTGTATTTTGGTGTGGGCTGATGAGGCCAGAAGCAAACAAAGCACAGTTAGCAACATGTTGATAATTATTGAAGCTAATTGGTGGGTACTTATTGTTCTCTTTTCTTTTGTATATGAAAAGTTTTAAAATACAAAGTAAAAAAGTAAATCTGTATTGGTAGTATTAAAGTAGTAGTACCTTAATTAGAAAATACTAAAGGAACAGCATTCTTAACTTTTGTCAGAATTACAAATAAGGTAGGATGTCATCATTGCATGTAACAGGAAAGGTTCTTTGACTATATCTTTTATTGAAATGTTAGATTGAGACTGAAACAAAATCTTTCACTGGCTCTTCAGCAGCCTTTATTAGAAAGCTTTTAGATTTTCTTCAGAGGTCCCCTGTCAAATGAACTTCATTTTATTTATGCGTAAGGTATGGAAAATTGTTAGAAATATGTGAAGGTTAAGTATTTATATTTTACAAATTTCCAACTACCGTATATTCTATTCTTAATAACGGTAATAGATGTTGAATGGAGGTGATGCTGATCAGAGGGAGACTACATGTTAACAGATAACTCAGAATTACCAGTGAAATCAAACTAGTCAAGTTAAAATACTTGAGGTGATTAGGAGTAGTACCATATTTGATTTTGAATATGCTAACACCTCATTCTTATAGTCATTGTTATTATTTTCTTACCCCCTATTATTGCCCTCTTTCACAGACTAACTTAAAACATTATAACTTAGTGTCTAAAATTCTATTTTACGAGTTCACTGTTTAGCTGGTTCATGAGTTTTTGTCACCTTGTTTTTATTTGGTTAACCTACCAGTGGATGTACCAGAAGACAGAATTACCTTTCAGGCCAAATATAGGCAAAACAAAGGTTCCATTCAAATTTACCCAGACATTGGTATTGATATTCCATGTGCTTGTTGCTCATTGAACCATTTCCTAGAGTTTTTAAATGAGTGTTTTGTTGATTTATTTTACTTGAACAACCTTAGAGGAGCATAACCCTCTTCCACATATTAGTACATAGAGATACATTTCCCTTTTTCATAGTATAATGGAAGTTATTTTCTTTGCCTAATACTTCCCTGCACACTGTTGTATATGATATTCTGTTTTTAATGATATTCAAAGTCTTATCGCAAGTTGTAGATTACAAGTAATCATGTGATTCCCACTTACTAATTACTATCCTACCTCCTATGAAGCAGTGAAGGATGTTCCCTACTTGTGATAGAATGTATTCCTTAGCTCTGCCATGTAATACCATCAATAGAGTATTTCATTTTTTTTTCTAAGATGCATATATTTTAACATTCCTAAACTCTAGAGTTGTCTTACAGTTGCTAATGACCAGGTGGCAGCTGTAATATATTCTCATTGCCTGTACTTGTACAACCTTGATGTTATTTCCATGGTATGACTGGTCAGCTGCACTCCCTGGGTTTTTCAGTCAACAGTGATTTAAGTACATTTTGAGGAAGGTTCATAAATCCAGGGTATTGTGTGAATACCACTTATTGATATCCTATATAATAAAAGTCTAATATGCAAATTGGCCAAACAGTGGAGCGACTGGTCGCTATGACGCACACTGACTGACAGGGGGCAGATGCTCAACACAGGAGCTGCCTCCTGGTGGTCAGTGCGCTCCCACAGGGGAAGCATCGCTCAGCCAGAAGCTGGTCTCACAGCTGGCGAGTGCAGCGGCGGTGGTGGGAGCCTCTCTTGCCGCCTCGGCAGTGCTAAGGACTCCTTGGAGGATGTCCGCCGAGGGCTCCCGGTCTGCGAGAGGGCACAGGCTGAGCTGAGGGAACCCCTTCAGTGCACCAATGTCATGCACTGGGCCTCTAGTATTCTCTTAAGATCCAGAGTGTATCAGCAGTAACACGGGCAGTTAATGTAAGGGTTTCAGTCACTTGCAAGGAAATCTAAGAGATGTGAGTGGAGGTAGAGTATAGTTTTATATTGAAACTAGTGGCATAGCTCGCTGCCACTTGCCTCAGCTGGCCACCCTGCCCACCACTGTTCGTAGCTCTGCGCTGCATTGTAGCTCGCTGCCCCGCCCTCCTGTAGCTCTCTGCCACTCGTAGCTCACTGTCCCGCCCTCCTGCTGATTGGTCGTTACCGTCACAGTGTAACGAACATTTGCATATTACCTCTTTATTATATAGGATACAATAAGTATATAGAATACCTTTATCTCCAGAGCTCATGGTGGCATATAGGAGAATATTATGTGGAAAACTTATCTACTGATGACTAAGTGAAAAGTAATTCAGGAGATTCTTATCCAAAAGGAATATGTTAGCCAATTCATTTGCTTATATCCCCTTGCTATATATGCAGAAATAAGTAATGATACACTTGTTTGTATCATTAACTTAGTGTTTTTTCTTCTCATTGGTGCATAGTTAAATTACATCAATGGCATCTTATTTAGTAAAATATTATATCTATTTTTGAATACATAGATATTTTTGCAGCTTAGAATTTTTAAAATTCTATTTGGTTTTGAAAATCAAACTGGAAAGTTCTGTGGTGATTGAAAATTGGATATACCATAAATAAAAAATGAGTACATTTGCTATTTAAAGCAAATACTTAATGGCTAGAAGAGTGGAATAAAGCATAAATAGCAGTATTACTATAGCCATCAAGTTAATTTAATACCAATTATCACTCACAAGATTTTCATAATTTTTTGAGATTGATTACTTTATTCTTTTTAATTCCCAAAGCTTATTTTCCCTCTTTCCCACTCCCAGTATTTGAATGCATTTTGAATGGGAGCTTCTAAGATGAAGCAATACAAAGGGTGCAATTTTATTGTTTGTAAAGAGAAAAAAGATTCTTAACCAATGTGACAAGATGTCAGCATTTTAAATTTTAATGGTGGAACAGGGATTTTGGTTTTGGAGGGGCATATTTTCTGAACTTGTGAAATATTTTATAACTTTAAAAAATGTCATTTTTCTCTTTTGGATTGGTGACCTTAGGGTGAGGACTATATGATTTCTGGTATAAAATAAAAAAAATTAGTGTAACTGAAATTACACAAGATTCTGTATCTATCTTGGAGAAAATGTTTAATGCCTACAGATAATTTTCTTTCCTTCTTATGTTTATAGGGCTACGCACCACCACCTAAAAATGGGATTGAACAGAAGCGCCCTGGACGCCCTTTGAATATTACATCTTTAGTTAGGCTGTCTTCAGCTGTGCCAAACCAGATTTCCATTTCTTGGGCATCAGAAATTGGGAAGGTAAAAATTCTCTCCTCTGAACAACATGAAAGTAATCCCACTAGTTGATATATTTTGTTGTTTTTTTTCCTTAGGCTACTAGCTTCAATTTGTTCCGTTTTCTGATTTTAATCTCTAAAAAGCAGTAATTTCCAATTCAGGGATGGAGGTATGGAGATTCTTAAAGTTAAAAATTTTAAGATTTCCTGAGTCTCATCTCTTTATTTTCCTCAAAAGGAAATAAATATAATTATAATATTTATTAAGGTAATGGTTTAATCACAATAGTGTTTAAATAACATGTTAAGAAATTGGAAACTTTGGGTGATGTTTTGTATTTATGAAGAGTAACAAAGAAGCTTTATCTAGCTTTGGGGAAAATAGTTAAATGTATTCATGTTGTAATGAGAAATAATCTGTTCCAGCCTTAACAGAAACAGCTGATACTTCAGATAATATGTGGGTATCTCATGAACACATTTACTTAGAATTGTATTATTTCCTCTATTCCTTTAGGTTGATTATCTGGCTCTCTGTTGATTCTTAGTCTTAAAATGCATTATATCAGTTATGAATTACTGGTTAATACAACAGGCATTTTCATTTTAGAACTATTTGTTCATATAACTGAAATAATAGAAAGGCAAATTTCAGTTAATTTCTGAACATAGACTTTAAAAAATGTTTTTATTGATTTTTTTTTTTTTTAAAAGAGAGGAAGAGAGAGGGATAGAGAGATAGAAACATCAATGATAGAGAAACATCATGGATCAGCTGCCTCCTACATGCCCCCCACTGGGGATCACTAGTTGAACATAAACTTGAATGTTGCTATTTGATAGGGAAAAAGTATACTATTTTGTATTTTGTGGATAGAGAAATTGAGTGACATGTTTGTAGGAAGAATTTTTTGGTTTTATTACCAAGGTAATTGCAGAGATGGACATAAAGAAGGGCATTTTTGTATTAATTTTAGACTATATTACTCTCTCTCTAATGATTGTTCTGTTGAGCTCCCATTTCTGAATTTTTACTATAACTTATCAGTATTATCATAGGGTACTAATTTCTAGTATTTTTCATTTGCATGAACTGAATGTGCAGTGATAAAGCATTGTATAAGGATTCAGAAAATCTTGGCTTAGTTCTAAGTTGGCCATTGTTTGATTTTGGCAAAGTTGCCTAATTCCCTGAGGCCTACTTACTGTAAAGAATAGGTAAAATCTTGAGAATGAGTGTTGTATACAAATGTAAGGGACATTATCAAATGAGCAAGTATTAGTACTTTAAAGCCTACTGAGTGGAATTTGAACAGAATAATATTTTTTTTTGGGAAATGATTATCAACTTTCAGGTTTTTGAATAAATGGTTGTAGGCATTTTTTTTAAATTAAAAAATTAATATTTTTCTTTTTGCCACACAACGAGAATAATATTCTTTCTTTGTAATTATATTAATTAACTTAGAATTTGCACACTATCTTGGGTATTCAGATATTTAAAAGGACTGTTTCAGGACATTAAAAGTAATATTTTAAGTAATTGGTTTGGCAACTACTCAAAGTATTTTCTTATTATAGAATTGATTGGGTTCATATATGTAGTGCAAAGGTAAGAGATTTTTAGCATTTTGGTAAAATTATATTTCATCCCTTTATAGCTCTCTAAATAGTTAATGAAGGTTCCTTTGTACCAGATTTAAGAGATATGGATTGATGTTATTCTGGCCTTGTCTATTTTATTATGTCTTCATGTATCTTACATATTCCAGTAGCTGCCCCTTTCCTAGTGAAATGCCCATTTCAGAACAGGAGTTAATTTGTTAGAGTTTTTCTCAGAAGAAAGCTGATTTGGGGTTCATTTAAATGATTGCTCAAGGCCATGCAGCAAGTGGTCTCTTCTGCTCAAGGCCATGAAGTAAGTGGAATTCTGGATTTGAAATGTTAATTCAGACCACTGGTGTTTGAACTTTCTGCAGTGGAACCCATTTTTCAATGACAATATTATGATAGCCCATACATAAAAACAAAAATTCTACTTAGAAGTCGGCAGGGGAGAGTACATTATTATTCATATCAATATGGTCCCTGAGGTACCAGTTTTGCTAGGTTAGAAACATAGTTTGAAAGCCACTGATCTGAGGTATGTAATCTTCTCCATGTATGTTTTAAAGTGATAAGTGATTGAGAAATACCTTTAATATGATTGGGCTTTTATCTTCCCTGAAAGAGCTGATTTTGTTTCCTTAGCTGATTTTGTTGACCTTCCTGTAGAAGTTATTTTGAATGTCATTTTTAGAAACCAGAGATTCTTAGACAAGTATTTTATGTAAATAAAGAGACTATTATCTCTTGTCTTTAATACAGATTATCTTTCTTTGTAGAATTACTCCATGTCTGTATATCTTGTACGGCAGCTCACATCAGCCATGTTATTACAGAGATTAAAAATGAAAGGTATTAGAAACCCTGATCATTCCAGAGCACTAAGTAAGTAATGTTTGTAAGGTTGAGCATATGAGATGCTTTAATGGAAAAAAAAAAAAAAAAGCCTCACATATACATCAATGTAGGAATAACTTAGGAACAATTATTAGAAATCTAAAATGAATATTGAATTAAAAATACTCCCAAAACACTGCCCTATAAATTAAAAAAACCCTTCTCTTAGAAACTATTCCCAAGAAGATCAATTTTAAACCCCTACTAGTATGATTTTGGGTCTTCTCATGAAAACTTATTTAAATAAACATTAAGTTCATGGTAGTTTGGTTGTATACATTAAATTGAGAATAGGAATGCAAGTTTTCAAAAACCCCAGTGTTTAATAGAATGTACATTTAAAAAAATTATAAATAATCAAAAGCTCTTTTTGCTGAAGAACGGTTGATATCCACCAGCAACAATATTTGCCTTCTGAGATGTTTTATTTTGTACTTTGCTTTGATATAATAATAGGTAGAATAATAGGTAGAGAAAAAAATCTAACCCAAACTGGAAATAATTCAGTTCAGTAAATTTAATTGAAACAAGACATTTTTTGGGGAAAGAAAATATTTTCCCTTGCCGCTGAATGAACCTGAAAGGAGAAAAGAATCTATAGATTGAAAAGGGAGCTAAGTAGGGCTTTTGAAATTTTGAAATGGTATTTTGTTTCTTATATCTTGAACCATTTCTTATTTCCTCAGGACAATATTGATCTTCTTGCCTAGACCTAGAAGCCAAGGAAGCTCTTTTCTAATTTTTCTTGTATTGCTCCAATTTCCACTGTCTTTAGTTCCAGTCCCATTCTCCCTCCCTATAATGGCGTTGAGAATTAGGCATCTGAAGGGAGTGCATATATTTATTAGCTTGTATGTGCAGTAACTTGTATACTTTACCTGGCGAATGAAATCTCAGACACATTACCACATCCCTTGTCGTTTTCAGTTGTCAAAGGAAGTATAAAAATATTTGACTTTTCTGTTTGTAAATTTAGTAATTATTGGAAACAACCAAGACTCTCTAATGAAAAGTCATGAATGTGTGTTAGAACAGCATTGAAACTCAGAGTACTGCTGCTTTCTAAGTTCCTTTCTAATTGTTTTGTTCTTAAATCTTAAACAGCTTTCTGTTCTGAAATTCTTCTTACCTACAATTTTACTTTTAAAAATGTAGTTAAACATCTGATACAGAGTTTACAAGTTTGCAATTCTTTAACCTAATGCTGAAAGTATAATTCTGTTTTTAATACATTAATACTTAACATTTTGTTTGTTTTGTTTTTGTAGTTTCTTGACTTATTCAGAGTGTTTGGGGAAACTTTAATTAATATTATATATATTTCTATAATTCTGTTCATATGCCACAATTAATATAAACATTTTAAATTCTTTTTCTTCTTTTTGAAGTTAAAGAAAAACTTACTGCAGATCCTGATAGTGAAATTGCTACAACTAGCCTTCGGGTATCCTTGATGTGCCCTGTAAGTAAAGCAACAAAACATTCTGGGGTGTTTTACTTTTTATAAATCACTAATTTTCCTTTGAAAGTAAGTGTGGGAATGAATGATATATTATGGTAGAATTCTAAACTTCTGTCATTTTCCCATTCGGGAATCTTCATGATGAAGCATTGTAATTTCAAAGAGTGCAAACATTCTTCAGGCAGCGACTAAGCAAGAAGAGACCTAAAAGGATATTTGATTGTAGGAGAAGAGATCCTTTAGATTCAGAATAATACAGTTAATGCTATAGATAATCCACAGCTAATAATAAACCTACAGAGAGAGTTGCTCCTTTTATCAAACTATAAATGGTAATAAAATCACCAGGACCTAATAAATGCTAATGGATGGTTCTACTTCAATGACTTAGAATGTATAAGGTGTCTTAATTCATTTGTAATGTACTTCTAAATTGCACAATAATTTTTATTTTATGCTAGAGGCCCGGTGCACGAAATTTGTGCACAGGTAGGGTCCTTAGGCCTGGCCAGTGATCTGGGCTGATCGGGGCCTTCCTTTTTCCATGCCTCCCCCTAGAGGTCAGCACACATCATAGCAAGCAGTCCAACTCCTGAGGGGACACTGCGTATTGGACTTTTATATACCATATTTTCCGGCGTATAAGACGACTTTTTAACCCAGGAAAATCTTCTCAAAAGTCGGGGGTCGTCTTATACGCCGGGTGTCGTCTTATAGGGTGGGTGCTGAAACTTCCGAGCTGGACTGGAGAATTGCAGTTGCCGCATACGGTGGGGGGAGCTCAAAAAACGGCCGCACTCCATTCATTTCAATGGAGCCGGACAGAGACTGCAAGTGTCTCTGGTCAGCTCCTTTTTGTGCCGCATACGGTCTCTGTCCAGCTCTATTGAAATGAATGGAGTGCGGCCGGGTGCTTGCCGCATATGGCGGGGATGCGACTGCGGCCATTTTTGAGCTCCCCCCCCCACCATATGCGGCGACCGTATGAAAGCAGCAAGGGCGGCGCTGTATAAGTACGGTAGAAGAAAATCCACTCACCAGGATTCGTGGAAAGAAGTGACTTAACGTGGTCCCGATGACAAGGTGAGGGGGCACTTCACTGGGAAGGTGAAAGTGAAGGGCAGAACAAGCTGCAGGCGTCCGGGATGCCTGGGGTATGGGAAAAAGAGATAGAGCCGTGCCCAGAAAAACACGCCTCTTTCACCTGTCTGGCCCGCCCTTGTATCCTATTACCGTACCTCCTTCTCTGCCTCTCAGATCTCGCTCCTGAGGACTGCAGTGAAGCGGCGTTGCTAACTTGCCAGGGACTTGCCCAGCACTTGCTCTCTCTCTATTGTTTGTTATCTTCCTCCTATCATCATCAGTTCTAGTTTAGTTGACAGCTTAGAAAACAAACAGCGTGGCAGCTCCCATGGGTTTATTGTCTTATCCTTCCTTTCAGCTTTAGAGTGAATTAGGAAAAGTTTAATCCACTTACACTGTTTTATGTTTACATGTTTGATGACAAACAGCCTTATGTTTATAAGTGACAGTTTTCCTGCTAAGTACCTGCATGTCATAAGCATTTGAATTAAAATTACCATATTGAAATCAAATCTGATGTTTTTTAAATTTTTATTTGGTGTGCGTTGGAAGAGGGGTAGTCTTATATGGCGAGCATATCCCAAACTCTATATTTTAACTGGAAAAGTTGGGGGTCG
This sequence comes from Eptesicus fuscus, assembly GCF_027574615.1. Classification (NCBI taxonomy): domain Eukaryota; kingdom Metazoa; phylum Chordata; class Mammalia; order Chiroptera; family Vespertilionidae; genus Eptesicus; species Eptesicus fuscus. The sequence continues at coordinate 81,632,279 of NC_072484.1, read as the reverse complement.
TCTTCTACGCCCAGTCGTCTTATACACCAGAAAATACGGTATATAGATTTCCTAACATAGAGACTATAGGGGATAATCGGTCAGCAACGTAGATACTCCTCCTGTGAGTTTGGTACTGAGCTAATTGTGGAAGATAATACTGAAGATTTGATAAAAAGTTTTCAGAAAGTTAATAGTCTAGTTTGAGAGAGAAAGCCAACTTACATGAAAAAGCAAAAGACTTACCATATATACACTGAGTGGCCAGATTATTATGATCTCGGAACGCATAATCTGGCCTCTCAGTGTGTGTGTGTGTGTGTGTGTGTGTGTGTGTGTATTAGAGGCCCCGTGCATGAATTCATCCATGGGTGGGGTCCTGCCAGCCTGGCCAGGGGGAGGGGACATGGGCGGTTGGCCGGCCTGCCTGCTGGTAGAACTCCTGGTCAAGGGGACAATTTGCATATTAGCTTTTTATTATATAGGATATACACTGAGTGGCCAGATTATATGCATTCAGAGATCATAATAATCTGGCCACTCAATGTAATTGTGCTATTGGAGTACCAGAGGAGAGCTGGGAATGGTCAGGAATAGTGGATGAAGGCTTCTTTAAAATCAGTACTGTTGGAGGGGACCCATTCCATATGAGAGGGACTTTATATGGAATCAGGAATTTATAATGCAGTTTAGGTGGCATTTGGTAACCAGTCACCATTGTGAGAAATGTACAGTGTGGGGAAAAAGTAGGTTTACAGTTGTGAGTAACCGAAACATAGAGCTTATTCTTATATTATTAATTAATTATTGTATTAATTTCCATACAAACAACTATAAACCTTTCTTTTTACTTTTTTAAAAAATATATATTTTCATTGATTTCAGAGAGGAAGGGAGAGATAGAAACATCAATGATGAGAGAGAATCATTGATTGCTGCCTCTTGCATGCCTCCCCTGGGGATTGAGCCTGCAACCCAGGCATGTATCCTTGACCGGAATCAAACCCGGGATCCTTTAGTCCACAGGCTGATGCTCTATCCACTAAGCCAAATCAGCTAGAGCTGTAAACCTACTTTCGCCTCACTGTCTACAATTTTAAATGGAGAGAGAATTGTTTCAGAGAGAGAGAGAGAGAAGAGAATAATTTGTTGAGTTCCTATTATGTGCCCCTTATTTAACTCCCTTAGCAAATCTGTATGGGGGTTGTTCCCATTTTGCAGATGAGGAAACTCAGATTGAAAGATTGGCTAACCCAAATCACACAATAATTACTAGTAGAATAAGGATAACAATTTTGGTCTTCTGGCATCATTTCAGAATATACCATATTGCTACATTGGGCCAAAATAATAAATGTTCTGATTATAAGTCTATGAGGAGGCAGTAACAAATGCCAAAAGCTTTTGTTAAAAAATAATTATTTATTGTTGAAAATATTACATATGTCCCCTTTTCCCCCATTGACTCCCTCTAACCCTCCTCTCTCTGTCCACACTCCCCCCCCACCACCACCATCTCCACGCCAGGCCTTCAGCACCCTATTGTTTGTGTCCATGGGTTATGCATTCAAGGTCTTTGGTTGATTATAAGTCCCCCTTTCTACCACCCTGGATAGTGGTATTTGCAGATATTTTTATCTTGAAGCTTTATTTTTAAAAAAATTATCATTAACTTAAACTAACATCTTTATTGAAAAAGGGATAGAATTACATGAAATTGGAATTGCTTAGGAATTGAGAATCTTTGGTTGTCAAACCCAGAGAGAAGTCTGTAGTGCCATTAGGGGAGGTGGTGGCAGAGGTCCTAGCGGGCATGTGTTTGGACCCAGGACCTCCTATTCATAAGCTTTGTACAGACCTTCAGGCAAAAGTTTTAATCCTTCATATGATATACTTCATATCAAATATGATAGCTTCATATTGTGATAGCTTTTTTTGTACTGATATATGTGAAAAAGTCACTAATTTATATTATGTAACAGAAGGTTCAAAATTTTGTGTATCACATGCCACCATTCAGGTGAAAATGTTTTTTATTTTTATTTTTTGGAAAATGTTTTTTAAAACACACATAGACCATCTATGAAAGGACATGCAAGAGTTTGTTAACAGTGGTTCTCTCTAAATAGAAGAACCAGTGACAAAGAGACATGTTTTCATTGTATATGGATGTTGTTCTACCTGTGAATTTACGTTACCTATTTTCAAAAAGTGAAAACATTTTTTTAAATTATAGGGCTAGCAATGAATACTAATAAAATGGGCAGCAGCCTTGATGGAAGTAAATTCTGTTTTGAATTTCTTTTTCATTTTGAACTTCTTGTATGACTTCTTTCAGACTTTTATGACTGACTATTCCCATTGAGGTTTTGTTCTCCTTCCTGAAGTGGTTTCTCATGTTTTCTATCCTGCCTGTAGTTAGGGAAAATGAGGCTGACAATCCCATGCCGAGCAGTGACTTGTACACATCTACAGTGTTTTGATGCTGCCCTTTATCTGCAAATGAATGAGAAGAAGCCCACCTGGATTTGTCCTGTGTGTGACAAAAAAGCTGCCTATGAAAGTCTAATTTTAGATGGGTAACTATTAGCTTTGTCTCCATTCAGTACAGCCTCATAGAAATTCTCTTCTAGCATAAGGTCAAGATGTTTGTGTGTTTTCTGCTTTATTATACTCAATCTTTTTTTAAAACCGTGGTTAACGGCTCTTTTATCTTTATGATTTCTGTTGGAGGCAAGAGGTAGAGTAGTTTCCTTTTCTTTTTGCTTCCCAATATCATATTTTGTAGCCTGTCCTAAAGAGGGGAAAGCCCAGTTTCTAAGTGAGCTTATGTCTGACTGGAAGTTCGTTGATTTTATTGACCTTAAAGTACCAGCATTTTTGTTTCATTGATTTTTCTCTATTTCATTTGTGTTTTTTTGTTTGTTTGTTTTTACCCATTTGTTTACTTTCACTTTAATTGTTCTTTTTTTATAGTTTTGTTTAGATAGAAGCTGAGCTTGTTGATTTGCATTCTCCTAATATAGACAGATTAGTGCTATAAATTTTCCTCTAAGTACTGCTTTAGCAACATTTCACAAATTTTGTTACATTTTTACTTTCATAAAGTTTAAAATACTTGTTAATTTGTTTTTATGTTTTTTTTTTTCTCATGGGTTGTTTGTTAATTTTCAAATATATGAGGATTTTCCAGATATTTTTCTGATGATGATTTCAAATTTAACTTTATTTTGGTCATAGGACATAATTTGTATGCTTAGTTATTTAAAAAAATTTATTGAGACTTATATTGCTACCAGAGGCCCAATGCACAAAATTTGTGCACGGGATGTGTGTGTGTCCCTCAGCCCACACCCTCTCCAATCGACTGCTGGCTCCTAACCGCTCACCTGCCTGCCAGCCTGATCACCCCCTAACCACTCCCCTGCCAGCCTGATCGATGCCTAACTGCTCCTCTGCCGGCCCGATTGCCCCTAACTGCCTGCGCCTGCCGGCCTGGTCACCCCTAACTGCCCTCCCCTGCCTGCCCGGTCGCCCCTAACTGCTCTCCCCTGCTGACCTGGTTTTCCCCAACTGCCCTCCCCTGCAGCCTGGTCCCCCTCAACTGCCCTCCCCTGCAGGCCTGGTCCCCCCCAACTGCCCTTCCTTGCAAGCCTGGTCCCCCTCAATTGCCCTCCCCTGCAGGCCTGGTCCCCCCAACTGCCCTCCTCTGCCGGCCCGGTCACCCCTAACTTCCTCCCCTGCAGGCCTGGTTCTTCCCAACTGCCCTCCCTTGCAGGCCTGGTCACTCCCAACTGCCCTCCTCTGCTGGCCTGATTGCCTACAACTGCCCTCCCCTGCTGGCCATCTTGTGTGTTGGAGTGATGGTCAGTTTGCATATTACTCTTTTACTAGATAGGCTTTCTTCTTCTTCCCCCCACCTCTATGATTCATTTTCCTTGATAATATAAGCTTATAAGTTAGATTTTGTATAATAACATTTCTGTTTGCTTATGTATGTTTTATATGTTGTGAAGGTTGTTCTTTACTGCAATCAATTTCTGTTTAGCCACTATTTTTTAGATGACTCAGTAAGTCATTTAACTCTTTTATGCCCTTTAAAGATCTAAAACATAGAAGGAAGGGGGTATAATAGTTGTCCTAAAGTTTAAAGTATTGAACTACCAAAACAAACAAACTGAAGTCAGTATTACTTTTGTCTCCAATGTAATAAGTACTTCTTTGTTATAATTTCACTTTTGAACAAGGGCACTGATTCCATTTTTCTACTTAATTGGTTTATAGCCTTTTTATGGAAATTCTCAGTGACTGTTCTGATGTGGATGAGATCAAATTCCAAGAAGATGGCTCTTGGTGTCCAATGAGACCGAAGAAAGAAGCTATGAAAGTATCCAGCCAACCATGCACAAAAATAGAAAGTATGTGTAGAATGGCAGCAGAGAGCAAAGCAGTGAGACTCTTGCAGCATTATCTTTATCGTTAACATTGGCCACTAGAACTTCATTTGAAGCTCTGTTTGCTAACTTTGTGTGTGTGTGTTAATCCTTACCCGAGGATATTTTTTCCCCATTGATTTTTAGAGAGAATGAAAGGGTTGAAGGGAGGGGGAGAGACAGAAACATTGATGTGAGAGAGACCACATCAATCAGTTGCCTTCCGCATTCACCCTGGTAAGGGCTGGGATCGAGCTTGCAACTGAGGTATGTGCCCTTGACTGGAATAGAACCTGCGACCTTCAGTCCAAGGGCCAACTCTCTACCCACTGAGCAACCAGCTAGACTATAATGGAAAATAAGTTTATCTTTTGATAACTTTATCTTTTGATCATATATTATATAGGTAATTTCCCCCAACTGATTTTTATTCTTTAAGAAATGTGCCCAAGTTTAAAAGTATACCATTCTTTTAACCAGTCTTTTTATAGTTATTTTTCATATGTAAAGTAAATGAAAAAAAATAATCTAAAATTATTTTAATATATGGTGTTTGTTACAAAATGAAAATTTATAAATGACATTCCTATGGACAGTTTTTCAGAATTGTTTTTATAGTACCTGTTGAGGTACCTGTGAATGATGAAGGAAAAGTTTCCCGCATCTTTGAAAAAAATAGTGATTTAGTTGATTACTTGCTGCTGCTTTTTCATTATCAACTAGCATTCATTTACTGCTAAACAGATTGCCGGGCACAATATACTTTCTATGAAATGGTGAATGTATGAGACTATCATAATGGGCAGAAAGGAGAACCTAGGTGATAAGTAGACAGGCAGTTTATAAGAAAAATTTTAAATGTCTGAATAACAAGTGAGAAGTTTGGGGGTTTTTCATGGTGAAAATTTTTGTCAAGTTCTGGTGAAGAGCCTATGCATTCTTTGATATGAGCACCCTTGCTTTGCTAGAATAGAAAATTCTGATTCTGATTGAACACTGCAACAAGTCTGTGAAAACACAGTCAGTGACACCACGTATTCTTGTTCATGGCCGGAGATCAGCCCCCTAACTCCAGATGTCTGTCTATGAAACGACTGCTTACTTGCTGAGACACCGTGAGCAGCAGGATATGTGCATATGCGTTGGTAGTACCAGGGAGAAAACTGAGCATGTTTGAGGCTTTTGGCTCTCTTTCAGGGCATAGAGCTCACTCTGTCTCTCCCAGTTAGTAATTTTACAGAGAGATGTCTGGAGTTAGGGAGTTGGTCTCTTTCCATGGGACAGAGTATGTAGCTTTCTGGCATGCTGCACAGTTAAGACTCCTGTGGCTAGAGTTTGTGTCACAACCTTAAATTTTTTTTTTCTGTTCCTTACATGCAGGTTCAAGTGTCCTCAGTAAGCCTTGTTCAGTGACTGTAGCCAATGAGGCAAGCAAGAAGAAAGTGGATGTTATAGACCTAACAATAGAAAGCTCTTCTGATGAAGAGGAAGACCCTCCTGCCAAAAGGAAGTGCATCTTTATGTCAGAAACACAAAGCAGCCCAACCAAAGGGTTTGTTAATTTATAGTTTACTACAGTTTATTACACTTGGAACTAACTGTTACTGGGATAGGTTTGTGAATGTCTCTTTGATAGTTACATAATCATAGAATGCTATTTTAATTTGCCTTTGTTTAGTTGAAGTATTTTCAATATTTAAATGAAGAAAGTATTCCCATCTTTGGGAAGTAAAAGTTGAAATCTTCTCATGTGTAAGTATTTCATATAAGTAGCAAATTTGGCATCACAGACCAACAGAAGGAAGCCTATGGAATCTGGAATCTGACAAGTGTGGATTCCAAGTTTGATACCATTGCTTACTCATTCATGATGTATGATGAAAAATTTAACTTGCTTGAGCTTCCTGTTTCTGTTCTTTACAATGGGGTTAGAAAATGCCTACCTCATAAGATTTTTTTTAAGATTTCAATAAGATAATGAGAGAACTTAGCCTCAGTGTCTGGCAAATGAGAAGGAATACAAATGAAAAACCAGGAAAACTTATTTTCCATTATAGTCTAGAAATTTTGTGAGCAGTTATTTTTTTTAAGAGGCATTGTTTTAGTAAAACTTACAGTTTTACAGAGCACCAAAAGTAAAAAGCATTCTGTCTACAGATAACCACTGTTAACATTTTGATAGTGATTCTTCTAACCTCTTCCTTGCATACCCTACTATAATCCTTAAATGCAATCATGTAGTATCTATCAGAAGAAACTGGCACCTTAATTTAAGACATTTAGAAAACCTCTGATATTTTTCTACATGAAAAGATAATTTTAAATATTATGTTCCTACCCTATTCCCTGGAAATTGAATGTGGTTTTGTCATTAATATGGAGGTATTCTAAAGATAGGAAACAAAAAATAGAGGTTAATAATGTATTTCTCTGGATTAAGGATCATTAGGAATTGGTTGCAAAATTATATTAATATATTTATGATTGTAAAGTAGGAGGGAGCACATGATGAATTTCAGGCTTTAGGATAATAATTAAAGTTAACCCATTTTTAGATATTTAAATCTGGACCAAATGTGATAAATTCAATGATCCAGTATACAGTCTAGAATACTAATATTCACTGTCTTGCAACATTCCAGCAATTTACCTGTGTACTATGATATTATGAATAAGACTAAAAATTTAAAAAATATATGTGTACACATTGATAATATCTACATACATATGCCTGTGTATTTGCCAACTCTATGAAGAGGCAGTGACATGTCAAAAGCCTTTTTTTTTTTTTAAAGAATTCTTTATTGTTGAAAATATTACATATGTCCTCCTTTTTCCTCCATTGACTCCCTCCAGCCCGTCCCCACCCCAGGCCTTCAGCACCCTGTTGTGTGTGTCCATGGGTTATGCATTCAAGGTCTTTGGTTGATTACCTCCCACCCACGCAACCCTCCCCCCACTTTCCTTCTGAGATTCTGCACTCTGTTCCATGCTTCCATGTCTCTGGGTCCATTCTGTTCATCAGGTTTTTTTGTTACTTAGATTCCACATATGAGTGCGATCATGTGATATTTCTCTTTCTCTGACTGACTTATTTCACTTAGCATGATACTCTCCAGGTCTCTCCATGCTGTCTCAAAGGGTAAGAGATTCTTCTTTTTTTACTTCTGCATGGTATTCCATGGTATAAATGTATCACAGTTTTTTTATCCACTCATCTATTGATGGGCACTAGGGCTGTTTCCAGATCTTAGCTATTGTAAATTGTGTTGCTATGACATAGGGGTGTATACATTCTTTCTGATGGGTGCTTCAGGTTTCTTAGGATATATTCCTAGAAGTGGGATCACTGGGTCAAATGGCAGGTCCATATTTAATTTTTTGAGGAAACTGCATACTGGTTTTCATAATGGTTGCAGCAATCTGCATTCCCACCAGCAGTGTACTAGTGTTCCCTTTTCTCTACATCCTTGCCAGCACTTGTAATTTGTTTATTTGTTGATGGTAGCCATTCTGACAGGTGTGAGATGGTACCTCATTGTCGTTTTGATTTGCATCTCTCAGATGATTAGTGACTTTGAACATTTTTCATATATCTCTTGGCCATCTATATGTCCTCTTTGGACAAGTGTCTATTTAGGTCCTTTGCCCATTTTTAAATTGGATTGTTTGTCTACCCTTTGTTAAGTTGTATGAGTTCCTTATATATTTTGGATATTAATCCTTTATCAGATGTATCATTGCCAAATATGTTCTCCCATACAGTGGGCTCTCTTTTCATTTTGTTGATGGGTTTCTTTTGATGTGCAGAAGCTTTTTATTTTGATGTAGTCCCATTTGTTTATATTATCCTTAGTTTCCTTTGTCTTAGGAGATGTGTCTGTAAACATATTGTCTGAGATTTTGCTGCCTATGGTTTCTTCTAAGATTTTTATGGTTTCACGACTTACGTTTAAGTCTTTTATCCATTTTGAGATTATTCTTGTGTCTGGTGTAAGTTGGTGGTCTAGTTTCATTTTTTTGCATGTATCTGTCCAATTTTCTCAATGCCATTTATTGAAGAGACTCTCTTGACTCCATTGTATGCTCTTGCCTCCTTTGTCAAATATTAATTGAGCGTAATAGGTCGATTTCTGGGTTCTCTGTTCTGTTCCATTGATCTACATGCATGTTCTTGTGCCAGTACCAGGCTGTTTTGATTAAGGTGACTTTGTAATCAAACTTGAAATCTGGTATTGTGATTCCTCCAACTTTGTTTTTCTTTCTCAAAATTGCTGTAGCTATTTGGGGTCTTTTTGGATTCCATATAAATTTTTGGAGTATTTGTTCTAGCTCTGTGAAATATGCTGTTGGTATTTTAATAGGAATTGCATTGAATCTGTAGATTGCCTTGGGTAGGATGGACATTTTAATGATGTTGATTCTGCCAGTCCATGAACATGGTATATTCTTCCACTTGTTTATATCTTCCATCTCTTTTTTCAACGTCCTGTAGTTTTCCGAGTACAGGTCTTTTGCCTCCTTGGTATCTTAATTTTTTTAAAATTTAAATCTTTATTGTTCAGATTATTACAATTGTTCCTCTTTTTCCCCCCATAGCTCCCCTCCACCCGGTTCCCACCCCTACCCTCTGCCCTTACCTTGCCCCCCCCCCACTGTCCTCATCCATAGGTATACGATTTTTGTCCAGTCTCTTCCCGCATCCCCCACACCCCTTTCCCCCTGAGAATTGTCAGTCCACTTCCTTTCTATGCCCCTGATTCTATTATATTCACCAGTTTATTCTGTTCATCAGATTTTTTTATTCACTTGAATTTTAGATTCCCTTGTTGATAGATATGTATTTGTTGTTCATAATTTTTATCTTTACCTTTTTCTTCTTCCTCTTATTAAAGAATACCTTTCAGCATTTCATATAATACTGGTTTGGTGGTGATGAACTCCTTTAGCTTTTTCTTATCTGTGAAGCTCTTTATCTGCCCTTCAGTTCTGAATGGTAGCTTTGCTGGGCAGAGTAATCTTGGTTGTAGGTTCTTGCTATTCATCACTTTGAATATTTCTTGCCACTCCTGTCTGGCCTGCATAGTTTCTGTTGAGAAATCAACTGACAGTCGTAAGGGTGCTCCCTTGTAGGTAACTAACTGTTTTTCTCTTGCTGCTTTTAATATTCTCTCTTTGTCTTTTGCTCTTGGCATTTTAATTGTGATGTGTCTTGGTGTGGTCCTCTTTGGATTCCTTTTGTTTGGGGTTCTGTACGCTTCCTGGACTTGTAAGTCTATTTCTTTCACCAGGTGGGGTAATTTTTTGGTCATTATTTCTTCAAATAGGTTTTCAGTATCATGCTCTCTCTCTTCTTCTGGCACCCCCATAATTCTGATGTTGGTACACTTGAAGTTGTCCCAGAGGCTCCTTACACTATCTTCATATTTTTGGATTCTTTTTTCATTTTGCTTTTCCAATTGAGTGTTTTTTGCTTCTTTGTATTTCAAATCTTTGACTTGATTCTTGCGATCCTCTAGTCTGCTGTTAGATCTCTGTATAATATTTTTTATTTTAGTCAGTGTATGCTTAATTTCTAGTTGGTCCTTTTTCATATCTTCTATGGTCTCGCTAAATTTATTGGCCTTTTCTAGAAAATTCTTGAAAAACCTTATAACCGTGGTTTTGAACTCTATATCCAGGCATTTGTTTTCCTCCATTTCTTTCATTTGTGACCTGTTTCTTTGTCTCCACATTTTGGCTGCTTCCCTGAGTTGATAGAGTGGCTTTGTGTGCTAGGTGTCCTATAGGGCCCAGTGGCTCAGCCTCCCCAGTTACCTGAGGTGTACACCCTTGGTGCACTCCTTTGTGGGCTGTGTGCACAGTCTTGTTGTAGTTAAGCTTTGATTGTTGTTGGTATCACTGGGAGGAATTGACCTCTAGGCCAGTTGGCTGTGAGGATCAGCTGTCTACGCTGGGAGAACTTCTGTGCTGGAGACACCCTTATGAGACAAGACTTGCAAAAGCCTCTGTGCTCAGCTTGGATGGGGTGGAGTCTCAGGGTGGAGCAGACAGCATTGGTTTCCCGTCAGCCCTGCCCTAATAGGCCCCTGTGTGTCAGTGTCCCGTGGTAATCACTGCAAGCACCTCTGAGAGAAAGCCGCTCTCGAGTTCCGCCTACTGCCAGACAGTCCAGTTTCTCCCCGTATGAATCTGGGTCCCCAGAGACTCGCCCAGAACTGGAGTTCAGTGCAGTCGGAAGCTTTTGTCTCCCTCCCGCTTGAGAAAGCCAGCCGCGTACTCAGTTGCCAGTCCTCTCCGCACGTGTATCTCAGTACCTCTGCCTCCTGCAGCTCCACTGAGTCTCAGTTTGCTTTTCTCTTTCCTTCTAGTTGTAGAATTTCCACTCACCCAGCCTTCCTGTGGTTCTGGATGATGTTCGTTTTGTCTTTTAGTTGTAGTTTTGAAATTGTTCTGCGGGGCAGCAGTTTAGGTGTTTTTCTATGCCGCCATTTTGGTTTCTCTCGGTATCTTAATTATTTTGTTGCAATGGTAAATGCGATTGTTTGTTTAGCTTCTCTTTCTGAGAATTAATTATCTAATCTAATAATAGACAAATATGCAAATTGACCGCACCTTCGCTACACCTAAGCCACGCCCACCAGCCACGCCACACCCACCAACCAATCAGGACGAGTATGCAAATTGCCCCAACAAAGATGGCGGCTAATTTGCATATCAAGACAGCGTCCAAAGAAGTCAAGAGCTGCAGAAGGGAGTAAAGCTTGGAAGAAGCAAGCAAGCGAGGCGGGGGGGGGGGGGAATAAGGGTGGGGCGGAGGCAGGGCCGGGGCCGAAGGGAAACGCGGGTGGGCTGGAGGAGAAGGCGGGGCGGGGGAGAAGGGTGGGGCAGAGGCGGGGCGGGGGAGAAGGGCGGAGCGGAGGCGGGGCTGGGGCCGAAGGGAAACACGGGCGGGCTGGAGAAGGTGAGGCGGGTGATAAAGGTGGAGCGGAGGCGGGGCCGGGGGCGAAGGGAAACGCGGGCGGGCTGGAGGAGAAGGTGAGGCGGGGGACAAGGGCGGGGTGGAGGCGGGGCCGGGGCCGAAGGGAAACGCGGGCGGGCTGGAGGAGAAGGCGGGGCGGGGGAGAAGGGCGGGGCGGAGGCGGGGCGGGGGAGAAGGGCGGAGCGGAGGCGGGGCCGGGGGCGAAGGGAAACGCAGGCGGGCTGGAGAAGAAGGCGGGGTGGGGGACAAGGGCGGGGCGGGGCCGGGGGCGAAGGGAAACGCGGGCGGGCTAGAGGAGAAGGTGAGGCAGGTGAACAAGGGAGGAACGGAGGCGGGGTAGAGTGCAGCAGGAAATCCTATTGCAGGATTTTTCCTGCAACGGGAAAGCTAGTTGGTGTATAAAACAGCCATCAATTTTTGGGTGTTGATTTTGTATCCTGCTACATTGCCAAATTCATTTATTAAATCTATTAGTTTCTTGGTGGACTCTTTAGGGTTTTCTATGTACATTATTATATCATCTGCAAATAATGAGAGTTTTACTTCCTCCTTTCCAATTTGGATGCCTTTTATTTCTTCTTCTTGTCTAATCACTGTGGCTAGGACTTCCAGTACTATGTTGAATAAGAGTGGTGAAAGCAGACATCCCTCTCTTGTTCCTGTTCTTAGGGGAAATGCTTTTAGTTTTTGCCCATTGAGTGTGATATTGGCTGTAGGTTTGTCATATATGGCCTTTATCATGTTGAGATATGTTCTCTCTATTGCCACTTGGCTGAGAGTTTCTATCAAAAATGGGTGTTGGATTTTGTTGAATGCTTTTTCTGCATCTATTGATATGATCATGTGATTTTTGTCTTTCAATTTGTTTATGTGTTGTATCATGTTTGTTGATTTGCAAATATTGTACCAGCCTTATATCCCCGAAATAAATCCCACTTGATCATGGTGTATGATCTTTTTAATATATTGCTGGATATGATTTGCTAATATTTTGTTGAGGATTTTTGCATCTATGTTCATCAGGGGTATTGTTCTGTAATTCTCTTTCTTTGTGGTGTCTTTATCTGGTGTTGGAATTAGGATAATTCTGGCCTCATAAAAAGAGTTTGGAAATGTTCCTTCCTCTCGAATTTTCTGAAATAGTTTGACGAGTATAGGTATTAGTTCTTCTTTGAATGTTTGGTAAAACTCCCCTGTGAAGCCCTCTGGACCTGGGCTTTTGTTTTCTCGGAGTTTCTTGATTACTGCTTCTATTTCATCAGTTTTTATTGGCCTATTCAGGTTTTCTGGTTCTTCCTGATTCAGTTTTGGGAGATTATATTTTTCTAGGAACTTGTCTATATCATCCACATTGTCCAGCTTGTTGGCATATAGTTGTTCATAGTATTTTCTTTCAATCTTTTGTATTTCTGTGGTGTCAGTGGTTAGTTCTCCATTTTCGTTCCTGATTTTATTTTTTTGGGTCCTCTCTTTTTGTTTCTTGATGAGTTTGGTTAACAGTTTATCGATTTTGTTTATCCTTTCAAAGAACCAGCTCTTGGTTTTATTGATTTTTTTGTATTGCTTTTTAGTCTCTATGTTATTTATTTGTGCTCTTAATTTTTATTATTTCCTTCCTTCAATTTGTTCTCTTTCTAGTTCTTTAATTTGTAGGGTTAAATAATGTATTGCTGATTTTTTTTGTTTTTTGAGGTAGGCCTGTAGTGCTATGAACTTCCCTCTCAGGACTGCTTTTGCTGTGTCCCAGAGCTTTTGGGTTGTTGTGTATTCATTTTCATTTGTTTCCAGGAAGTTTTTGATTTCTTTCTTGATCTCGTTGGTAACCCATTCATTGTTTAATAACATGCTATTTAGCCTCCATATGTTTGAATGTTTTGGGGTGTTACTGTAGCTGATTTCTAATTTCATTCCACTGTGATCTGAGAAGATGCTTGATAGTATTTCAGTCTTTTTGAACTTGTTAGAGACTTGTTTTGTGTCCTAACATATGGTCTATCTTTGTGAATGATCCATTTGCACTTGAGAATAATGTGTATTTTGCTGCGTTGGACTGAAATCTTCTATAAATGCCAGTTAAATCCATCTGATCCAGTATGTCCTTTAGAGTCTGTTTCCTTATTAAGTTTTTGTTTGGAAGATCTCTCCAGTGAAGTCAGAGCATTGTTAAAGACCCCTACTATGACTATATTGTTGTGGATCTCTCCATTAAAGTTCTCTAGAAGTTTTTTTATATATTTAGGTGCTGCTGTATTGGGTGCATATATGTTTACTGGGCTTATAGCCTCTTGCTGGATCTATTCCTTTAGTATTATGTTCTTACCTTTGTTGTCCCTTGTGATAGCCTTCATTTTAAAGTCTGTTTTGTTGGATATGAGCATTGTGACCATAGTTCTACCTTAAATTTCTATCATTTTATTTTCTTCGTCTTTGTTGTGGTCCCTTCCAGCTACAGAATTCTGAGCTGCTCATGAAACTTACAGTTTTCTCACAGCACTGTGGGATGCTAACCTAATGTCCCATGTCCCAGCCACTTCCCCTTTATTTAATAAAGTTTTATTTTTCAAAATGTACAGTTGGTGGGACCTGTTTCTGAATCTTTAATAGCAGCTGGGGGTGGGGGTCCCCATCCTTGGTATTTCTAGTGTAAATTACTTGAACTTTGTGCTTTGAAACCAACTTAATAAATATTTTACTGAGGAGCTCCCGAAGGGCTGCCCTGGCCAGGGAACTGCCAATGCTCAGTCTTCATAGACAACAGCTGGGCTTATAGTTGAGAACTTGCAGTTTATCATATGTATTTTTGTCAAGACTAGATTATATACTTGTCAAAAAAAAAAAAAAGATTACATGCTTGTCCCAAACTTTGCCTTTGGACCAGTTCTTTTTGGCCTTGCCCCCAGATTGTTCACTGGGTCTTTGTCTTTCTTGGCTGATGGCACCTTTCTTACCATTCTTGAGTGACATCACGGAGCTCAGAGAGCAGCTGCTACCACTACAGCCTTACTGACATGTCGTACAAAAAGCTGGCCACCATCAGCCCATAATATTGCTTAGTTTCTTCTGTACATTAAAGATGTTTTTCTTCTGAAGGTCTGTTTACCCTGAGCAAAGAAAAAATGAGGGGTAAATAGGAAAAGTCAAAATTATCTCTCTTTATTCCTGAACTTAAAAACAATATTTATACTGCTTCTTAAAATAATAGTTAAAATTATATATACATATTGTGTATATGTATAACACCATTTATAAAGTGTTTAAGTGTGTTTAATTTCAAACTCATAACCCCCTTTAGATAGATTGTATCATGGTAGGCAACATTTTATTTCTGGCTATTATATCTTACACTAGAGGCCCGGTGCACGAAATTCGTGCATGGGGGGCCCTCAGCCCAACCTGCACCCTCTACAATCCAGGAGCTCTCAGTGGATGTTCTACTGATGGCTTAGGCCCACTCCCCGTGGTTCTCTGCTTTCTGCGGGCCTGGAGGTTGAGATGAAGCCCCCATGCCCTGCTCTCCGCTTTCTGCCGGCCTCCCCATGCGCCATGTGAAGGAAGCCCCAATGCCCTGCAGTGTGCTCTGTCTGCCAGGCCTGGGGGCTTTGAGGACACCGATACACTAAGGAAGCCCCCATGCCCTGCTGTCCGGGCTCAGTTTGCAGGGCCTGGGGCTTCCCTGCTGCCACGGAAGCCTCCATGCCCTGCTGTCCTGGCCCAGCTCTGTTTGCAGGGCCTGGGGCTTCCCTGCTGCCACGGAAGCCACCATGCCCTGCTGTCCTGGCTCTGACTGCCGTGTCTGGGTGTGGATCAAAAACCCCTCCGGAGGTGGATCCAGCTTTGCTGCTCCTGCCGACAGGCTGGTCACTCCAGCAGCAGAGCTGAGCGGACTGGGCATTGCCATCTTGATCTTCTCAACGGCCGGATAGGCCACCCTGAGTTTCGCCCCCCAGCCTCCCGGGCCCAATTGTGGGCATAGCGGAGTGATGCTTATTTGTATAGTACCCTTTTATTAGGTAGGATCTTTTTTTTTTTTTTAATATATTTTATTGATTTTTCACAGAGAGGAAGGGAGAGGGATAGAGAGCTAGAAACATCGATGAGAGAGAGACATCGACCAGCTGCCTCCTGCACACCCCCCACTGGGGGATGTGCCCGCAACCAATGTACATACATGCCCTTGACCGGAATCGAACCTGGGACCTTCCAGTCCGCAGGCCGACGCTCTATCCACTGAGCCAAACCGGTTTTGGCTTATTAGGTAGGATCTTGAGTAGTCATCTTTTTAAATTTCTGATTGCTGCCTATTGTCATCAGGTTGGCAGGCTTTAGGATTGGCTTTCTTTGCTTAGGTGATCCCCAGATAAGAGTGTAAATAATGGATCTAGCTGGTTTGGCTTAGTAGATAGAGCATCAGCCTATGGACTGAAGGATCCTAGGTTCGATTCCAGTCAAGGGCATATGCCCGGGTTGTGGGCTCAAACCCCAGTAAGGGGTATGCAGGAGGCAGCTGATCAGTGATTCTCATTATTGATGTTTCTATCTCTCTCTACCTCTCCCTTTTCTCTCTGAAATCAATAAAAAAATATATTTTTAAAAAGAGTGCTAATAATTAATACAACTCAAGTTAGAATGAAGAAATTCTGGTTGAACTATAGTAAGTAGCGTCACTCATAAATTGCCTTGATTTAAATAAAATCTTAGGAGTCCTTTATTTTATTTCTAAATTTTAAAAATTGAGTTTATTGGGGTGACAATAACTTTATTGCAAAACCATATATGTTGTAAGTGTATAGCTCAATGGATCATTATCATTGCCCCAAGCAAAGTCTCTGTCCCTAGTTTCCCCCTCTTTACCCACCTCCACTACCCCCCCACTCCTTTTCCCCTCTATCACCACGCTGCTGTCTGTGTCTGTGTGTTAAGCCCTTCACCTTCTTTCATCCAATCCCATCCCCTCTGACAGCTGTCAGTCTGTGCCATGTATCCATGCCTTTGTTTCTATTTTGTTTGTCAGTTTATTTTGTTCATTAGATTCTATATGTAAGTGTGATCATATGGTATTTGTCTTTCTGTGACTGCTTTATTTCAGTTAGCATAATAATCTCCAGGTCCAACTATGCTGTCAAAAAAAAACATGTGATTTCCCCCCCCCTTTTTTTTTTTTACCTCTGAGTAATATTCATTGTGTAAATGTATCACAGCTTTTTTATCCACTCATCTACTGATGGGCATTTGAGCTGTTTCCAGATCTTGGGTTTGTGAATAATATTGCTACAAATATAGGGGTGAATACTAGTATATTCTTTCGAATTAATGTTTGGGGATTCTTAGGATATATTCTTCTTTTTTTTTTATAGATAAGAATACTAATATCCACATATGTTACCTACATTAATAAAAGCATATGCAAAGTGTATTTCTACTTGTCGATGAATATTTTATGTATTACTTGAGCACTGTACATTATGTTTTAATGCTGACTTGCTCTTATATCACAGCTGCTGAGAGCCCATATACATTCATGTTAAAATGTAGACTGTTAATGAAAGAGGAGAGTAGAGTGTAGTGCTGTGTAGTGAGTAGCTGCCATATAGTTGTGCTGAAACTTAGTGAATTTATAACTGAGAATGCGCAGTAGTACAGCCCTTCTGTCCTGTGAACTAACAGCCAGATTGTTTGTAATTTCCCATGCTATTTAAAACAGGGTTCTCATGTATCAGCCGTCTTCTGTAAGGGTGCCCAGTGTGACTTCGGTTGATCCTGCTGCTATTCCGCCTTCATTAACAGACTACTCAGTACCATTCCACCACACGCCAATATCAACCATGTCATCAGATTTGCCAGGTATGTGAAGTTATTTTGTTTTGTTCGTTTCTTATTAAGTCTTATCATTTATTTTTAATCTTAACCTTGGAGCAAATAGAGTTTTAAAAATTTAAATAGAAATGCTAAGGAAATTTGAAAACTTCATATAAAGGTAATGTCTGTTTTAATATATCATATTCATTTCCTATCACTTTAACTACAGAGCAATCTATAGATTCCTAATAATAGGAAAGATAGTAGGATAGTAGGAAATGTTTATAAATTTTATTTTCCTTCAGAGAATATTTGTACTTAGAGGTTTTCCTTGGTTTATTTATTATGCAAGCTTATAGGTTAGGGAGAGAGTATTTTCTCATACTCTTCTTGGTAGTCCATCACAACTTGGGGTGTTGCCAACAGCTTTACCTTGTGATTCCCCCCTCCGCCCCTGTAAAAATAGTATCTACCAGCTGTCACCCTAGAGCACTACTTAATATCTGATGACATGTTATATATATATATATATATATTAACTCGACATTTAAAAATTCAAGGTCACTTGCATTACCTTAGTACCAAGAACTGTGCAACCAAGGCCATAATATACATATTATACATTTAAACTCTGCCCTTTTCCCCTCTCTGTATAGCCAGTGTTTTACATATATTTTTGGTCTATCAAATGTGAGCAAGTTAGAACCAGTACCTCTTTAATATTCATGACTTCCCTTCTTTCTAAAGGGTGCTTTTAGTGGAATACAATTTCTTCTTCCAATTAATTAATTTTCCCTACCAGATTTCTGAAGTTAATTTTAACCCTCTCAGAGAGGTCTTTATTATAAGATCAATATGTATATTCTATTGAACAAAATTTGTGTTGTTTGAAACAGTTGATGGCTTTGTTATCTGGCCAATTCAAATAAAATTTAATGGAAAAGAATAGATAAAAATACTATCCATCAAAAAATTGTAAATACCTTTTCTTAAATATGTTTAGTCCATACGTATTTTGGGAATTGTCATTTAAATATGTTTAGTCCATGTGTACTTTGGGAATTGATATTTTAAAAAATTGTTTGCAAACGCAGCCATGACCAGTTATAAAGTATTTTTTTGTATCCAAAGCTCGATGCTAAGGTATAGGTGAGGTTTCATGGTTCATAAGAAATACACTCAGAGTCTTAATTTCTAACTGCTATGTTTTCCTCTAACCTTGGCTAGTTTTAAGTGAAGTTGAAGAGTGTCCACATGTCATCTTAGTATATGTTATAAACAAATATTTTTTAAGGATTTGTTTCCTAAAGACTTTGAATTAAAAATTGATCTGGAAAAAAAGATGATAAACTTTCCATTTACTAAAGTGATTCTGGCCAGTTAGCAGTAGAATAGACACAATTTACAAATCACTTGCTCTGTTTTCAAATTATGTGATTATGAATGAATTTTTAACTTTAGAGAATTTACAGTTTTTCAAAATTTGGGCATAAATTGAGACTTTTATAAAATATGTAGAGTTGAGAAAAATGCAGTAAAACATGTTAACTGTATATTACATAAAATACACTTCAAGCCTGGTATTAAGGAACTGTAAGACTAATATTTAGTCCAATATAAACCAATATGGTAATACTGGTTATTATAATATTGAAATGCTTTCTACAAGTTGATAAACTGAATAGAATAGGGTCTATTGTACTTACAAGAATTAACAGTTTTATCATCATCTGTGAAGCATGTAGCAGTCACTACATCTAAATAGCTTAGTTTTTACTTTGGCTTTATTGTTAATGTGCTCTTTTGTAATTAGTAGTTAATTTGCTTTTATTTTTGTGCATAATTTTTATGTAATTAGTCATACTATACAGAGTTGATATTTACAAATTTAATAATTTATAATAAAATATTAAATAGAACACCAAGAATAGAGAGATGACAACGTTTTAATACATTTCTTAACATTCTTTTTAAACATCATAAACATGAATCTTCTGAATCTGCAGGGGAACAAAGAAGAAATGATATTAATAATGAACTGCAGCTTGGAACATCTTCTGATACTGTGCAACAGTGAATTCAAAATAAAACATAATTTGTATTTATGGAATGGAAAACAGCTTGATTATTTCAAGAAAAAAATGACTGCCTTATTATTATTAGTGACATATTGTCAGGTGTGAATGGTGCTCAAAAGTTGTGTCATTAAAATTTGGAAGTGCTAAACATTTACATATTTAATCATGTAGCAACCATGTTTTGTTCAAGTTCATGGTTCAAGTAAGGAAGATGTTATTAGTAAGACGTAGAGTCAGTTTCACATAAAGTCACATTGAAAATCTAAAAGCAACAATTTTAACAGTGTTAATAGAACAAACATTTAGAATGTACCATCAGAATTTTTAACCTGCTTTTTAGTTAAAAGTAATTGAGCACATTTTCAATCTTGAAATGCTTAGGAGGGCATAATTATATATCAATATAACCTGTTGTTTCTATTGAAACTTATGGTGAAATAAGAAAACAGCATTTTGCTAAATTTATAAAATAAGGAAGTAACATTAATCACTTATTTATGAAACTTCAACTATTTCATATGAGCTTTAATAATCTACTTAAAATATAAAATGTAAGACTTTGATAATAAAGTTTATTGAAAGGAATAATACCTGAAATACTATATCAAATTTTAGAGATGGTGTTTGAGAAAAAGTTTCAGTGAGAAATATTTATATTAAAACATTATTGGATTTTTGTATAGACAGCATCTGTATAATGCTGGGGAGACAACCTAGAATTTCAACCAAGAGTTTAGAAAAATGTGTAGGTATTTTACTATCTATAATAATAAAAGTGTAACATGCTAATTAGACTGGACATCCTTCCGGATGTCTTTCCTTGTGGACACAGCTGCAGAAGCGGGTGCTGGAGAGGGGCCCTGAGGCAGATGTGGCAGAGGCCCCCGGCCACGGCGGTGGGCAGGGGCTGGGGCCAAGGCTCTTGCACGAATTTCGTGCATGGTCTCTAGTGCATTATATAAGTCACCATATTCATTGATCTGTGGATGAGGTGTCAAAAGGTATAGATCAAGTGAATCTCTTAAGTCACATGAAACAGTAAAGAATTACAATACATCCAAGAGCTGAAATAATGAAAATAGGAAGTCTCTGCACCTCAGTGGACAGCCTTCAGTTCTGGAGCTGTAAAAAAAAAAAAACAGTCTGAAAATTACAAGTCTGTGTGTTTGTTTATGTTGAAGTTATGAAATGGGACTAGTTAAACATTTAGAAAATGAGCATTTTTGGGTGATTGGCTTCAATACAAATCTTCCAACTGAGATAGTAGTACTTTCTTAGCTTTTTAAAAGTGTTTGTTATTCAAGTGGACTGAGTGATTAAAAAAAACATTAAAAGTAATTGAACATATAAAATCCTATATAATAAAAGCCTACTATGCTAAGTATCCAGTCAGCCATTCAACCAATCAAAGTGTAATATGCTAATGATATGCTAAGGCTGCTCAACCACTCGCTATGATGTGCACCGAACACTGGGGCAGACAGTTGGCCGGTTAACCAGTCACGATGATGTGCACTGACCACCAGGGGGCAGATGCTCCAACCGGTAGGTTAGCTTGCTGCTGGGGTCAGGCCAATTGGGACTTAACGAGACTGACTGGACACTCTCTGGAGCCCTCCTGCAGTCCCTCCCCAGCTGGCCAACCTCCCGTAGCCCTCCCTGGCCCCAATCGTGCACCAGTGGGGTCCCTTGGTCTGATCTGCACCCTCTCGCAATCTGGGCTGAGGGACCTCCTCCCCTCGAGTGCATGAATTTAGTGTACCGGCCTCTAGTCCTATCTAATAAAAGAGTAATATGCAAATTGACAGCACCTCTGCTACACCACAAGCCACGCCCACCAGACACACCCACCAGCCAATCAGGTGTGAGTATGCAAATTAACCCAACCAAGATGGCTGCAGCCACAGAGTGAGCAGGAGGGAGGCTTGGGTTTCCCCGGCAATGGAGGAAGCCAAGCTTTCTGCACACTCTGGCCGGCCTAGGCCTCCACTCCAGGCTACAAAGTTTCAATTGTAGAAGATCAATAAATCCCAGATACCAGGGCCTCCCACTTGGGTCACCGGGGGGCGTGGCCGGCTGCAAACCACCACAGGCCCCTCGCCCAGGCTGTCCCACACCCCAAGGGAACCCCCACCCTGATCCGGGACACCTTTCAGGGCAAACCAGCTGGCCCCCATCCATACACCAGGCCCCTACCCCAGTGGTCAGCAAACTGGCTTGCGAGCCACATGTGGCTCTTTGGCCCCTTGAGTTTGTGGTTTGCAAGCTGCATTTTGCCGACCACTGCTCTAAGGTATCACCCAAATCATTGTCCTAAAGCAGTGGTCAGCAAACCACGGCTCGCGAGCCACAAACTCATGGGGCCAAAGAGCCGCATGTGGCTTGTGAGCCACAGTTTGCTGACCACTGCTCTACCTTATCTAATAAAAGAGTAACATGCAAATTTACCATCACTAACACACAAGATGGCTGCCCCCATGTGGTCAAAGATCCTGCCCCCATGTGGACACATGATAGCCACCACAAGATGGCCAGCAGGGGAGGACAGTTGGGAGGGACTAGGCCTGTAGGGATGGCAGTTGGGGGCGATCAAACCTGCAGGGGAGGGCAGTTAGGGTGACCAGGCCAGCAGAGGAGGGAAGTTGGGGGTGACCGGGCCTGCAGGGAAGGGCATTTGGGGGGGGGACCCAGGCCTGCAGGGGAGGGCAGTTAGGGGCCAACAGGCTGGAAGGGGAGTAGTTAGGCATCAATCAGGCTGGCAGGGGAGTGGTTAGGGGGTGATCAGGCTGGCAGGTGGAAGCGGTTAGGGGCAATCAGGAAGGCAGGCAGGCGAGCAGTTGGGAGCCAGCAGTCCTGGATTGTGAGAGGGATGTCCCAGATTGGAGAGGGTGCAGGCTGGGCTGAGGGACACCCTCCCTCCCCCCCCCCCCCCCCCGTGCACGAATTTTGTGCACCGGGCCTCTAGCTTAAACTATAAAAGCCGAAGTTATAAAAAGAAAATTGTTACACCATTTGAAGCAAAATAAAATGAATAAAATTAAACCAATTAATTAAATGACACGCCAATAAAGTATTTTTGTGACTCGGTCAATAATGGAGATGTTGAATATATAAAACTCATGGAAGGTATAAGGGTAAGACCTATTTTGAATTGGTGTGCAACAGAAGCAGAGAAAGGATTTACTGAACAAGATCATTAATGTGAAAAGAAACTGCTTATGGAGAAATACCGCCTACTGAAGTTGGAAACATTTGTTGTGATTCTCTTTGTCCATTGTTGGCCCAAACCCTGCTGTGTCATATAGGTAGTGATAGACATACAAAATGAAAAATCATATCAATAATTTTTTTACATGATTTATAAATGGAATGGTTTCTTTCAAATGATTGGTGCTATAGTTTCTATTACTTGATAAGCATTGTAAGCATAGCTTATTTAGAGATTATAAGGGACTAAATATACTTAAAATTTTTGAGTTATAAATTACTCATTCTGCTTATTAAATATTTTAAAGATAATTTCCACTAATATTCTCTATTTTGAGTAACAGTCTAGTATCAGACTTTACTCTGAATGATTGTTATTTAAGGTAACATTGAATGCCAGCAAATAAAAATGTATAAAATTGAATAGAAGTTGACCTGTCTTAGTGACCTATACTTAGTATCTTTTTTTGTTGTTGTTTTGTTTTTGTTTTTTAATGTTTTGAAATTTAGTCAAACAGGGACTCTAGGGGAACTGACTTAGAAGTTTATTGATAGACTTTTCAGGCCTGAAATTTTAAATTATTTATTGTTATAACTCTAATGCTTTGAAATTGTGTACTTGACACCCTTTTCCACATTCCTGTTTCTAAAGCTTAGTTGGAGAATCTCACATCTTTGGTTTAGAAAATTGCATTGGCTTATAACCTAGTACGCCTTGATAAGATTTAGCTTGTTAGTGAGCAGAAATTACCGAGGCTTGCTTTGTGCAGAGCCAGGAACTGGATTGATCCCTGGATGAGGTACTGCTTTTGATGTGGGAATAGGGGGACCGAGAGCGCTTCATGAAATAGACATCTGTTTAAGAAGTGGTATTTTAGATGAAGTTCCATGTGATGTATTTCTAAAAAATAAATGTGAAGCATCTTAAGAGCTTAAGTTTGTTTTTTTAATGGTTCGTATCAGATCATTATCTCATCCGTTTTGTTGCTTCTCGTTCTGTTAAGTGATGAAGCGAAGAAATGTTTGCTTTGATTAGTCCTTCTTCCTTTAAGTCTCTGGGAAGTGATTTTTCCAGATGTTTTGTCAGGGAATATGTTCATTTTGGAGTTTTATACACATTAAATAGCACTGCTTCTGGTGTAGAACTTTCCTATCATGGAATGGTAAACAGTTAACCCCAAATGTTTTCTGGCTTGTGATAAATATAAAATGATTTTGGGAAATAATTCTTGTCTCCAAAATATGAGACAATTATTAACAAAGCATTTTTGTTTTAGGTTTGGATTTTCTTTCCCTTATTCCAGTTGATCCCCAGGTATGTATCCTGAATTTAAGCAACTAATTTGTATTTGTTGCTTATGTCATACTAACTAAAAATGACCAGTTGCATAAAATCAGGACAGTCAACTCTCAGTTACTTAAATTGATGCAAAAAAAGTACTATATAAATACTTCACCATTTTATTTGGAGCAATAAAGTTGCTGTTTTCAATTTATGATGTTTTTTGGTCTTGATATCTGAATTTGAAACTATATTTTATTTAGTTTAATAATCAGGTGGCATTTATCAAGCACTTCAGTGATTAAAATGAGGGGAAGCAGTGCTAGATTACTAGAAGTTAAGACAAAAATTGTAAAGCACTTGTTCTATACAGAGAAAATAGCTAAAACTATTAAACTGCTTTGAATCATTTTGAGTCTTCCTTATTTTTAAAGGCAATCAGATTCAGACTTTGGGGATGCCCCAGCCAAAGTTGCTATAAATTATAAATTATTCCTGTTTTCTCTGTCAGAAGTAAGAAATTCTAGTATCCCAGAGTCTCAACATGAAGACCTTGCAGTGAGCATGGACCCCACTGGCAGGCGTGTAGCTTGGCAGAGCAGAGGAGGGAAAGGCATGGGGAAAGCCAGGGGCAAAGTGAAACAAAGAGACTTTGAAAGGGAGTAGAGGAAGAACATGGACCACCAAATTCATAGGTGCTCAAATCAGCTAACTACAGGTCTTGTATTGGCCTCCTGTTTGAATACTTGTATCTGGTCACACAAACAACACCGGAAATATTGGCCCAAGGTAACGTGCACAGAATGAAGAATTTCTTCTTCTCACCCTGAATTGACTTTGTGACATCAGTAGATTCTATCTATAGCAAAAGTATACCTATATCTTTCTAGGAAATTGATTCTTTGGGCTTAAAATATTACTGCTTTTTAAAAAATGTGAACCATCCTTTTAAAAAGAATTACCTTGGAACCTAGAGGATTCAGATTTCATAGTGCTATTTAGCCTGCTTAGTCCTTGCAATTCCACAGATATTGTTACATGCATGTACAGAGGAGTCAAATTATTCCTAGTGTCAGGCTAACTTAATTGATAAGGCAATAGAAGAGTTAGAGGTTGTGCCTTCAGTCCTCCATAGAATCCTTAAGATTTGTTCTACTTTACCTCCATATTGCCCATTATTCTTGTGCAGATATGTGCTGATTACACATAAAGGACAGAGTTAGATGTAAATGCCTGCACCCTGAGTATAATAAATATTCAATGTATAGATCCTATTGATAGCAGGACTGTAGTATCTTGCATTTATTTTATAAAGGAAGAAGAGGACCTTCTTATTACCACACAGTCAAAAACTGCCTGAGAGGCAAAATAAAATGTAAATTTCTGACCTTTTTTCCAGATTCCTTCCCCAATTTTGTTGGAAAGTAGGAAATATATTTGCTTTTAAAGAAAGTTAATACTTGAGAGTTTAACTTCCTTTAGAACTCTTTAAGAATTATTCCTTTTCCTCTTTAATCAATATCCCTTGAATTTCTTGGTGCTTGGCATTCATTTTATTCATGATCCAAGACAGTTATCCATCCTAAACATTAAATTACTTTCTTGAAGGCAGCTGAATTTAGTTGTTCTTCTCATGGACTAGCAGCTCAAACCTGGTTCTTTTCCCCTTATCATTTTATAGATCACATAATTAAACAACCTCAGTTTTAAATTCTGTTCTGTAACTTAGTATCTCCAATGATAGCTGACTATAGAAGTGATAAGATTGATCAGATACCCTTTCATACAGTCTGAAGATAAAATATTTCTCACAAAACATCCTATAGTAATATAAAAATAAAGCTTTTAGTTGTTTCCTCTCTCTCTTGATCAATACTAGAGTGTTAAACTCAGGTTTGAATTTGTTTAAGAATCAGCAACCAAACTGGTAAGGAAACAAAATGTGGACTCCTGGAGAAGGTTGTCAGGGAAGCATTACAAGGAAAATTACATTAGATTAGATCTCCTTTAAGATTTATTCTGAAATTTTGTGATTACGTGAGATAGTGCTCTGTTCTGGGCATCCCGTGGTAGTTAGCTACCATGTTGTCTCTGTTAGAATGAATTCTGTCCTTGCAATTCCACAGATATTGTTACATGCATGTACAGAGGAGTCAAATGCCACTCTTGAGTTTATCAGCTTTTTGTTTTTATATATATGTTATTTATTGATTTCAAAGAGGAAGGGAGAGAGAGATAGAAACATCAATGATGAGAGAGAATAATTAATTGGCTGCCTCCTGCAGGCCCCCTAGTGGGGATTGTGCGATGATCAGAATCCAACCATGACCTCCTGGTTCATAGGTTGACACTCAACACGGAGCCATGTTGGCTGGGCTAGTTGATCCATTTTAACATTATTCCTAAACTGTCTGATTGATAATACATTTTGAAAGAATTGTTGAATTTTGAAATAGCATTTTTGCTCACTACCATTAAAAATAAATATTTACTATCCTTTTGCAGTGTGATTTAAATCTGGTGTAAACACATGTAGCAAGAGAGCTTTTTGAGGTTAATTATGAGTCATGATTGTGGGGCCCATATTCACTATTAAATATTATTGACATTTTTGCAATTGCACCTATATATTTGGTCAGCAAATAAATTCTACAAGTTTTGAGAATCAAGACTATATGCTACATTCTCTAAGTAATATAAAATATCTATATTCATGCCATCTTTCATCCAAAGACATGGTTTTGAGAATTTTTAAAATCCCATTGAGATTAAAATACGTGGCTCTCACTTGTACATATCTAACAATTTCTAGTCTCTTTATTTGAAATCAATGTAGCCTCTTCCTCATCAGCATCATTGTTTGTTTCAAGCAGTACTGTCCTCCTATGTTTTTGGATAGTCTCACCTCACCCTTAACAGCAAGCAGTACGTCTGTCACCACCACCAGCCCCCATGAAAGCAATACTCATGTTAGCTCATCCAGCAGCAGGAGTGAGACAGGGGTCATAACCAGCAGTGGAAGGAACATTCCTGACATCATCTCATTGGACTAAAGGAGGACTTGCTCGATTCTAGGAATCATTCATCAAAACTGCTCTTTCTTGGATCTCTGGTCCGTGGAAGCTATTTTTTTATAGCAGTTACTTTGATATTTATTGAAACGTCAAATGGATTCTTTTGCTTTCTGAGAGACGAACACAGATGACTGTGGCAAGAACCAAATGACACACAAGATTTTTCTTATTCATGCTGTACTCTGAGCATCAGATGCGTTCAGCCATAACTGTGTCTTCTTGGGAGACGGATTTCAATTTCATGTTACTGGATGAATTCTACAAATCAGTTAAACATTTCTTATTGTAATAAACAGCAATAAAATTATGTAAATGTGCAAGTAAACTTTTTTCTAATTAAAAAGGATGTAATCAATGATTTTAAAAGGACAGCGACTTTCATTTAACCTGATGTGAAGGAAAAATAATATGGAAAGAAGTTGTGTTTGCCAAATGAGTTGTTTCCACGCAGATTTATACTTCGTTGAACTGATGAAGTCTTGATAAGTGGCCAAAACGTGAGTTCCACTTTTCTTCCTGATTCCATCAAAGTAAAATGGCCTTTGTGTCACACATTTTTCCCTGATTGTCATTTACATACAATGTTATTTGCTACTGAATGCAGAGAGAAGTTCTAGGATCTGGCTGTTCTTTATTGGCGAGTATGTCGAAGAACACTACACAGATTCTACCCTGATGTAAAGTGTGTTATTTTTGGTAATTTTATAATCTCATTCTAGAGATTTCTGTAAATTCAGGGCTTGCCTTCTCACAAAAAAAAAAAAAAAAAAA
This sequence comes from Eptesicus fuscus, assembly GCF_027574615.1. NCBI lineage: Eukaryota > Metazoa > Chordata > Mammalia > Chiroptera > Vespertilionidae > Eptesicus > Eptesicus fuscus. The sequence continues at coordinate 81,604,677 of NC_072484.1, read as the reverse complement.
AAAAAAAAGTGCTATGCAGCCATTGAAGGAAATGTTTTTGGATTAAGGAGGCTGAAATGTTAGAATTTTGTTCTTACTGTCCAGAATCATTGAGAACTTAGAGGCAATAGAAGAACAGATTTAGGGGAGCTTGGGAATAACAAAGATTAATTTGTTCCTAAGAACTTCTTTTGTTCACTTACTTTATAGAATAATATTCAAATCTTATTGAAACTTTTCAGATTTTAGTGACACCAAGAAAATAATTTTTAGATCTCTGATCATTTTTAAAGAAAAACCAAATAGCAAGAGATAAGGGTGGTATCAGATTTCCTTTTTATTTTATTTTTTAAGAGAAATCTTTTCCTGAGACCACGAAAGACCTGAACCCCACTTTAAAAACCACTCTACTTTCTTTTGCTTCATTTGGCTCCCTAAATAATTTTAGAATTCTCAAGGAGTTAATACTTGCCCAATGCTTAGCTTTCTCTGCCTAAGCTATCTCTACTTTACAGATAAACTCTTTTTAAAATGGATAATCTGATTCTCAAGCGGAGTGCCCAGGTGGAAAGCGAGTTCAGTGAGAACAGGGACGCATGACTTGGGTTGGTGCAACTCCATGGAGCTGACTTGACTGCTTGGTTTTTACACCTTCTCAAGTTTTCATGGCCTCTGTGCACCTTTTGTGCTGATTTAAGATCATGTGATTTTCTGTATCATCCCTTCTTTGGCCACATCATCCCCTTAATGTATTACCCTTTTTGGAGAGCTGCTTCTTATTAAAAACGTGGAAAATAAACTTCCTGCAGTAGTTGTGCCATAGTTGCTAGCTCTATCTTGTCATTAGATTTCCAATCCATGTTACAATCCTTTGGTCCAGATACAGAATATCTTCATAGTAAACTTTTATGTTGCTGCTTTAAATACAGATGCAATTTCTGTTAACTGTAACCAGATAGAAAAAGTAACCTGATTTATGTGGTATAATTTGTCAATAAAGAAATGATGTATATTTGTTATCATTTTGTTACCCTTTAGATTCTCAGCGACTCCCCTTCCCAGTTTAACCAACAGAGTTTTATAAGGTCAATTAAAATATGAATAGAAGTTAGTTTATTTACTTGTTTTTTATAATGGATACCTCTGCTCTTATAGTTGTGATTTGTTTCTTTTTCGATAATTTATGTGAACAGTTTTAGTGTACCTTTTAGGTGCTTTCAATTGAAGTTACATATAAATTTTTAATTTATCTCATGCAGTCATATTTAAAAATCACTATTATGTTTATAATCTTAAAATTGGGGGCTTTTGTGTATACATCTTTGAAGGTGAGCACTTTTCTTTATGCCTTTGGCTTTATGACAACTGCATGTTTATTAAGCCATTATTCTTTTTCAGTGTGGTCACTAAATATTTTTAGTAAGACACTGACTTTTTTGTTGTTAATCCTCACTGGTGGATATTTCCTCCATTGATTTTAGAGATAATGGAAGGGAGTGGGGAAGGGAAGAAAGGAGAGAGAGAAACATTGATGTGTGAGAGCCACATTGATGTGAGAGAGAAACATTGATGTGTGAGTTGCCTCCCACATGCATTCCCAACTGGGGTGGGGAACCTACAACCCAGGTACGTGCCCTTGACCAGAATAAAATCTGGGGCCCTTCTGTTCTCGGGCGAACACACTATTGAGCTACGCCTGCCAGAGCAGCCCTGACTTTTTAGCAGTTGACTTTGCTAGCCCGGATATTTCGTTTAGCCAAGTATAATGCAGTTCTAGAGGAGATCTCTTGCCTGTTGCTTAGATGTCAGGCAGCTGGTGATTATGTGGAGTACCTTAAGGGAAGGAACTGCTGTTCCTAGTCTTTTGCAAACTCCTGCCAACCTATATTTTTATCTTTATTCCCTTAGAAATATTAAGGGATTTTCTTGCTTTTGTACCTCCTGGCAGTGTAATGGGTGCTGATAAAGCTTCACACCTGCAGTTTGCTTACATTCACTGACTTTCTGACCCTTCGATGAGCCACTTTAGGATTTCACTTCCATTTCTGCTCAGAAGGTATACTGTATTTTTCTGTGTATAAGATGCTATTTTTTTCCTAAAATCATTAGACTGAAAATCGAGGGGCGTCTTATACACAGCTGTCAGCCAAGGAGAGAGCAGTGTGGGTGGGCAGCTGCCCATGCCTTGTCAAACAGGCTTCTTCCAATCACGAGCCTTATTGTTATTGACGTCGGCTGATGCCATAATTGGAGGTGGAGGTGGAGAGTGCACAGATGCAACAGGGACCTGAGCCCATAAAGATGCCAAAAAAATACAAAGATAAATACTGGTAAGTCTTACTCTGCAAAATGCAAACTGAATGTAATCAGCTTTGCAAAAGAGCATGGAAATAGAGCTGCAGAGAGACAATTTGGACCTCCTCCCACTGAGTGTGTGATCAGACAGTGAAGAAAACAGGAAGAACAACTCTTTAAGATGCCAAAAAAGAAGACCTTAAGAGGAAAACCAGCCCTAACCGATTTGGCTCAGTGGGTAGAGCATCAGCCTGTGGACTGAAGGGTCCCAGGTTTGATTCCGGTCAAGGGCATATACCTTGGTTGCGCACACGTCCCCAGTAGGGGGTGTGCTTGAGGCAGCTGATCGATGTTTCTAACTCTATCCCTCTCCCTTCCTCTCTGTAAAAAATCAATAAAATATATTTTTAAAAAAGGAAAACCAGCAAAATGTTTAAAATAAAAAAAAATTGATTTCTTAATTTTGGGTTGGAAAACTGGAGAGCATCTTATACATGGGAGTGTCTTATACACGGAAAAATATGGTAAATACCTGGCATCTGTCATAGGACAATTATGAAGGCCTAATGAAACAGTAGAGGTAAATATAGGCTATGTGCCATTTATCTAATGTGTTGCAGGAAAGCTAGAATGAAAATATCATGATTAGAGATTATGAGTATAAATTAGTTCCGTAACTCTTGGTATAAAACAAGTTTCCTTAGCATAGCATCTTAAGGAATTTGAGGAAAGGTAAGGTGTTGCATTTTGGGTGACGTGTTCTACAGAGACTTCTGACCTTGAGATTCAGACCTTTCAGATTTCTGCCTTCAGATCAATCTTGGACACTTGATTTAGTGACCAATTATCTGTGTTTTTTCTGCCAATAAAGTCTGTATTAGTTACATTTTGTCTTTTTTTAAAAGAAGTTGACTTTTACAAAGCATTAATTTAATTCTCAGGTATGCTGTTAATTTCTAGCCCCCCAGTTAGTAAAAGAGTATTTAACTTTTTCTAGTGGTGTTTTTTTTTTGAGGGGGGAGGGGGTGTGTTTTCTTTTTTAGTAAACACTTATTTTACTAATTTTTTCATGTCGAAAAATGTAGAGCAGTGTGCCATTTAAACTTGGGTTTGGCATTGTATTTAGTTCCATGTGGTAGGAGCTCATTGATGATTCAATCTGATTTATTAACCATCTTTGCTACAGTTTTACATAAACATGGTGAAACTAGTGGGAAAGACTAAGAATTTCTCTGCTTTTTTTAAGTCTGATGCTACTGTCAAATAAATGACTGGTTTGTAAGTTTTTTTGTTGTTGCTAGGAACCACAGCAATTCCTAGCAGAAACAAATAAAAATGCCCATTCTTCTTTAATACTTGCCTGATTCAGTGATGTTTTTGTTTCTGTTTATATTAGTAATACATTCTCATTATGGTAAAGTTAGACAACAGAAAAGTATGAAGAAACACTATGTCAACCTTTATTAATTGTGTGATATTCCTTTGTATAGATGTGCCATGATTCCTATCACTTTTCCCCATTGGACATTTTAGATTGCATCTCATAATGTTACTAGTTGAGTGTCCTTGTGCATAATTTTTTCCTTAGGAAAAATTCCTAAAGGTGAATTTTTGGGTCAAGGGTATAAACACTTTTGTAGTTCTTGCTTCATGTGACCTTACCAAGTGGATGTACTAATTTCCACCCCAACCATGTGGTGTGAGAAGAGCTATCTGACTGTATTTTCCAAGAACATGCACGATTTATCTCTATGCAGATATCTGAACTAAGACGCTCTGCCTCCCTGACCTGGATGAGCTAGGCTAACTGATTTTGGAGGTAATTGGAGATTTTCCTGAGCTGTCTCAGTAACAAACATATCTGACATGTTCCAGAAACACCTGTATGTAGATATCCCAATGGTTTTTCACAGAGTTTTGTTGTTGTTTTTCACTGTGAAGTAGCCCATTGCCAGGCTACACTTTCCAGTCTTAGAAAATATCGACACTTTAAAAATACTGTGCCTAGGGCCAGCCCTTAGTAGCCAGCTCTTTTTTCTTCTTCCTGTAGGCTCCATGTTGGCCTTTCTGAGCTCCCCAAAGCCAGTAGGATCTCCCGAGCCAAAGGCAGTCCAACCCAAACTGGAAATGTGGCAACAACAGCTGGCCAGGCTTTGCCTATTTTACTTGGCATTCTTTTATGTTTCCAATCAGATCTTGGTGTTCTAAAGGCAGCTGTGGGGAAAGAAAAACATTGCTAGCTTCAGGTATTTAAGGTGTGTTATTTTCTTGATGGGTATACCACATTGATTATTTCCCATCTGCTTTTTATTTCTGAGTGGCTTTTAAAGCTTACTTTAGAATCTCAAAGCTTAACTCTTGTGTTAGAAGATAGAACATCTTCTTATTTTGGAACTACTCAATGCATGTTTATTCAGTATGTTTTGTAAGTATGAAGAAGGCAATAGTATAAACGATCTGGTCGCAGACTGCAGAGGGCTTATAGTCAAGTTATCAAAAATCAAGAATTCTTACCTAACAGTGTGTTCAGAACTTGACAAAAAAGTCTCATTCCTTACAATAGCTGTTCAGAGGGAAGTGGTAGTGTCCCTCTTTTACAAATGAAGAAACGTGGTTAGGTATGTTTTGCAGTGGACTTGGGAGTCTGAAATAGCTCAAACCCAAAGCCCTCTCTCTGACAGAGCTAAAATGGCATTAATTGGGTACACTATTTAGGAGGTGGACATGAGAATCTAGACATAATTCTGAGAACTGATTTCAGACATGGAAGGGAGTGGATACTGGAGCCGTTTCAAAGGAATACTCAAGATTCCGTGTGCAGGCATGGGAGTAAGGCTGAGTCCATTTCTCAAGCCTGAGCAACCAGGGTAATGGTGCTGTTAGAGACGGGAGGCAGTGAGCATGGCCATTGGTCTGTAGGGGGACGGTGATGAGTTGGATATCAACCATGAGGTTTCAGAAAGGAAGCACTCCATGTTTTGCCGCTGTCTTTCAAGAAGTGCAGATTTCCCTTGTCCCCCATTTCATCTTCATTGGTCTTCATTCTGTGGATATCCTAGTCCCTCCCAGTTGACCACCTATCCTCTCTCCTCCCTGAGCCATGCTCAGTGGCATCTCGACCTTTTCGTTGTTCTCTTCCCTGCCCTGCCATGACAATTTGGTTGTCACCTGAAGTGCTACCGTAGTTTGCAGCTCTCTCCAGTGTGGTCTGTGCTCACATTCCACAGAGGTCAAGAGGTGGTACTTGCCTCCTTTTCTATCATCATTTCTAAGAAACAAAAGGCCTTGTAAATAGAAGTCAGCGAGGAGTTCTCAGTCATTAGCAGTGATGAGCATTTCTTGAGTTTGGCGTGATGATTTCCATTTTGTAAACGTGGAAATAGAATCTGAGGGTAAGTGACTTGCCTAAGGTCTAGCAGCTTGATAGTGGGGAGCCAGGCATCAAACCAGAGAGACCTTTCCTGATCATTCTGTCTAAAAAGTGGGTGTTTTCTGACTATCTTTATCGCAGCACTCTGTTTATGTATGTCCTGTATGGCGCTTGTTACAAGTGGTGTTTATGTATTGGTTCATTGCATACTGTGTGTTTCCCCTACGAGACTGTAAGCTCCATGAGGGCAGGGCTGATGTTTTATTTCACTTGCGTCCCAGAGCCTAACATGCTGCGTAGTAGGTGCTCAATAAATATCGGTGAATGAAAAAAAAAAAAAGGTGGATAACTGTATTTGACGCTGTCTGTGGAAATCATTTAATATCTGAGTAGCAGGTGTTCACCAGTGATAGTGGTGAAAGGTGCTGCAAGTTGGGAGGAAGTTCGTGGACTGACCTGGACTCCAAGGTCTTACAGGGGCAGGAGCTGGGAATGTGTGCCTTGCGATGAAAAAGGTTGAAAATGGCTGGCTTAGAGGACATTTTAGCATTGAATGTGTACATTGGAAAAGAAGAATATCTGAACTCAATAATCTAAGCTTTCACTTTAGGAAACTAGAAAAAAAATGGAGAAGTTAAATCCAAAGTACATAGAAAAAGAGTAAAAAGTATACATGTACACAAATGCCCGTAGCAGCATTCTTCATAATAGCCAAAAGATGGAAACTGTCCTGGTGTCTACCAAGTGGTAGATGAAGAAACAACATGTGGTGCCCTCGCTGGTTTGGCTCAGTGGCTAGAGCGTCGGCCTGCGGACTGAAGGGGCCCAGGTTCCATTCCAGTCAAGGGCACATGCCTGTGTTTCGGGCTTGATCTCCAGTGTGGGGCATGCAGGAGGCAGCCGACCAATGATTGTCTATCATCGATGTTTCTGTCTTTCCCTTTCCCTTCCTCTCTGAAATCAATAAAATATATTTAAAAATTCTTGGCTATCAAAGATATACTTTTAACAGGTGATTCACAAGGCAGTGTAAAGAGCTAAGCAGTGTGTTTAACATTGAGATGCAGAAATGGAATAGATGGCCATTCCCAAACTCGCTGCCTGTGCCTTCTGGGGAAAGAGGGTTGTGGAGAGGGAAGCAGGGGAAGGAACAAGTCTCCCAGTCAGGCTAGGCAGCAGGGCTGATGCTTTGCTCATGAATCCTGTTCACTCACCTAGAACACCCAGGAGAGAAGGCAACGTATGTGTTAGATTGTAGCAGTTAGAGCTGTTAGAAAAAACATGGAGGAGGTAGGTCAATCTGAAATCAACATTTGCCATCGAAGGCCTCACCCTGTGCCCCAGCACAAATGTGAGCATCCCCAGAGATGAGACCACAGTCTCCCTCTGTCCCCATCCTGAAGGCTCTGATGACACTAGGACAGTGGTCGGCAAACTGCGGCTCGCGAGCCACATGCGGCTCTTTGGCCCCTTGAGTGTGGCTCTTCCACAAAATACCACGGCCTGGGCAAGTCTATTTTGAAGAAGTGGCATTAAAAGAAGTTTAAGTTTAAAAAATTTGGTTCTCAAAGGAAATTTCAATCGTCGTACTGTTGATATTTGGCTCGGTTGACTAACGAGTTTGCCGACTACAGCACTGGGATAACGTTTAGGCAGCATCGTAGCTTAAAGGTACTTTTAGTTTTATATGCTCTTACTCATGCATCAGACAATGACTTACCAGAGTCTGTGGAAAGAAAGATACCTTGCTACTTAAAGCGGCCATTCTCATCCTTAGCGTCACATTGGAAACACTGAGGGAGTTTTAAAAAGTGTAATGCCCAAGACACCTCCCAGGCCGGTCAGAATTCAGGGGCCAGGAGCCAAGCGCAGCAGTGGCCACACACACACAGCTGCTTTCTCTGATATCTGCCTGGGTCTTGGCCTTTGGAGATCCTCAGCATCACTGCCCAGGAGCAGCTGGCCCTGGGGTAGTGGGGGGTGGGGGGGAGGGCAGAGTGTGTGTGTGAGGGGGGTTGGGGGAGGAGGGAGTGGATCAGAAGAGTTTTTTGGTGATAGAGGCTTAATGAAGCAGGAACTCGGCCTGAAGCTCAGCTACCCAAAACTGTCTGAATTTAGAAAGGAACTCAGTTATAGTGTATTTAATTTTGGCTCAGCAGCAGACCCAAAATCATGGGTAGAGGGAGAGCAAGGTCCCCATTCAGAGCCTACCTCCTTCAAGAATTTGGCGATTTCTCGTTTGTCTCCCTGTCAAGGAACATCTCCTAATTCAGAGCAGCTGTTGTCCTGCTATCTGCTAAGCCACCTTCGCTGTTCGGCAAATTTCTGTACATGTTTTGGTCTATTTCTGTGCTTTCTGTTCTGTCTCATTAGTGATTTGTCCATTCAGGTGTCACTACCACACTGTTTTAATGACGGAGGCTTTATAATACCAGTCACGCTGGTTCCCTCTGATGGTGCTGCTTTCTCAGAGTTGCAGAAGGTTTAATCAGAGCCACACGTTTATCTAACCTGGACTTAACGTTTCATGCCCACGTATGTTTCATGCCCACTGTTTGCAAATTCTTTCTACCCTTGCCCCTGGCCCTATTCTCTTCATTCTTTCAAATGAAACCTTGTAAGCAGACGAAGAGGTGCGGCGCAGGTGAGAGATGGTGGGCGCTGGAAACCTATGGTTTTGAAGGGGAGTCTGAACATCACTGACTCATGTACTTACCACGCTGCCTCATCTGCAAGAAAAGGCAAGCAGTTCTGAATCACCGCAATTAATACTACCTTAGTTCCTTCAGTTGATTGGATGAGGCCTACCCTCCTTATGAAGAGTAATCTGCTTTATTCAAAGCCTGCTGGTTTAAATGTTAATCTCTTCTTTAAAAATCCCTTCACTGAAACATCTAGAATGGTGTTTGACCAAATATCTGGGTACCGTGGGTTCGCCAAATGGATACAAAATTAACCATCGCACTCAGCAAACATTAACTGAACATAACTTTCCTGGTAGAGCCATGCAGGAGAGAGAGGTTGCTGTTCTCAGCACTCTCACAATCTGGTCGGGTATAGCAGCTTGCACACACAGGAGGAGGTGATGAGCTCACCCTGCAGGTGAGCATGAGGGGGTGGAGTGAGGGAAAGCTTTTTTGGGGTGGGGGGGCCCCAATTAAACCGAGTCTTGAAGGCTTATTTCTGTATTCTGAGCTCCTTGGCACATAGCAGGTGTTCAGTAAATATCTGTGAGTGAAGTTGAGAGCCATGGAGTGAGACGGCGATCATCCTTGCTGAGGAGTTGAGCGCAGTGGAGAGTGACTGGCCCATCAGACAGTGAGACCAGCATTGAGCAGGCCGGTGGCGGGGTGCAGAATGGACTGTGGGGGCTGACGGGAGGCTGGGGGAACAGTCTGAGTCTACTACATTCGACCAGCCTGGCATAAACAGGCAGCTCACTAAGCCACTGGCAAGCCTACCTGGCGAGGGATGGAGAGGAGGGAGATTTGGGAGGCAGGACTGAGCGCTGAGGCTCCAGGCCTGGACCCCACATGGGAAGGGCTCTCACACACCCTTGTTTTACAGACGAGGACTCAGACCCAGAGGAGACGGGCACTCGGACAGCATATATTGGACTAGAACCCAGGTCCTACCTCTGGCCCGGTGCTGTTCCCAGGCCTCTTGCTCTGCTGACCAACTGGTGCTTAGCGAAGTGTCCAAGGTCACCCCAGCCTCTGAGGTGGGAGGCGGTCCCCAGGTCCCCAGGCTCCGCACTCAGCGCCACCTCTGGCTGCAGAGTCTTCGGGGAGGCCATGGGGGGAGTGGTCACCTGGGGCTTCTCGGGGCGCAGTCCTCATTCTGGAGCAGCTGCCTCCGGGCTACCAAGCTGCAGAAGGGCTAGCATTCATTCAGAGTTCATAAAATAAGGAGTGGCATCCATATTTTAAGTATAATTCACATTGGAGGGAGGAAGTGACGGGGGGAAATGTGAAAATGAGTAGAACTTGCAAGATGAGTGTGACAGGAAGCAGGGAGCACGAACACTGACGACGAGGCACAGCTGTTATTTCTGCTTTTTATAGCAACTCTAAGTCAGACTTTTCACACCAGGTAGGAACCCCTTCGCTCCTGAGTGGTTTCCGGGCCCACACCCGCGGGAGCCTCGATGGGAGCACAGGAGGGTGGGTGCTGAGGGCCCTGAGACCAGACCACCCAGCTCTGTGCAGAGACAGGATGGGCTTTGAATGAGTGCCAGCCCTTCTCAGCTTCTCCATGCATTATGGGGTGCCTACCTCAGTCCTCCCGTAACCCAGGGCCACCCACACCCAGACTGTTCTTCATGAGCACCCATGAAGGCCGAGCGTTCATTTTCATAAGACTATGGACCCCGTCCCCTGAATGTGGAGAAATGCTGGCATCCTCCCTCCAGTCATTTTTCCTCTTTTCGGAGGCAGATGGTGTGCCCAGTGGCCCTGTGCCAGTGGGACCGGGATAAGCGGCTGAGAGGTGGGGCTGACGGAGCCAGAGGATTCTGTCTTTCTCCGGGGAGCTGGGCTCCGTTCTGAGGCCCATCAGCTGCTGTGAGGAAGGACTGGAGGGCTGCTGGGGCCCACTGTCCCTGACAGCCCCAGCCCGGCTGCTCGGGCCTCCACTTCCCCGGAGGCGCCCCCTTTGCAGTGAAACATCGTCGAAGGCTCAGGTGGAAAACAAACCATGGCGGGGAGTGCATACAGATGGAGCTGTGAGCTATTAGCGCCTTGGCGCTCATCTGTTTATTTCTGTTGATGGGCGCTCAGCTCGGCGCTAAGGTTTATTGTGGGAATCGGAAGAGCCGGCCTGCTCTTGCCAGGGCGTCAGCCACCCTGGCTGGAGCTGGTGCAGCTTCGGAGGATTGAGAGAGGGCCTAAGGGAGATGAGAGGGAGATGGAGGCAAGACCTTCTGCCAGGAACAAGGTGGGAAGAGTTACAGGAAAGGGACTGAACACTGGGAATCATGGCCACGGGGCCTGCAGGAGAGAGGACATGGAGTGGGGGCTCCGTGGCTGGAAGCCACGTGTCTGCAGGGTTGCCTGTCAGCACGTGGTGGTGGTTTCTCCGGCAGAGGGGACAGCCTGGGTGTAGGAGCCACGGCGAGTCATCAGTGGCTGTCCGTTGGACATCTCCCTCTTATTTGGGGCAGGAAGGAAGCAGGGACTGGCGTGGCTCTGTGATTAGGTTCTGGCTGAGAGGAAAAGGTGTAAATAGTAGGGCAGACTGCTGGGGCTCTCCGCTTTGTCCTTCCCTCCGCTCCCTTCCACCATCGTGCTGTCTGGAAAGCAGGCACCATGGCTGAGCTCGGACGGCTCTCCTGGCCTCCGAGACAACGCGCTGAAAATGAGTGAGCAGCAAGAGCAGCGGAGCGTGGTCCCTGATGCCCTGACCGCCACCATCCCACCTCCGGGCAGGCTAACTCTGGAGGGTTTTTGTGTTTGTTTTCTTTTTTAGGTGTGAGAGAAATAGACCCTACGATTCTAACGACTGTTTTATTATTATTATTATTATTGTTATTATTATTATTATTTGCCACTGGACCTAATCCTAACAGAAACAGACCAAGTGCAGGGGAAGTGGGGGCAATTATAAGGATGTCAGTGAAGTGATTGGCCAGGAGGTCTTCACAAAACAGGGAGGGAGGAGAAGCCAGGAGGTGGCCGGCACACGAGAATGGGGGCTCCAGTCCTGGGCAAACACAGCGGAGTAGCCTGGTGGGGGCAGGAGGTCTTGACGGATGGAAAACAGAACGCTGTGGTTAGAAAGTGAGATTTCTGATTTTGCGGTTTCAGCGTTTGCTTGACAAGACGTGGCCGCGTAGGTGCTAAAATTTCCTACATGTTTCCGCCGCGGCCCGCTCCCTTCTGAGTAACTGGCGCGCCCAGCCGCACTCCTCACGTGGCGCTGGAAGGGGGTTTCTCGGATTAGCCTATTTCATAAAGAACCCGAGGCTCAGAGGGGCCAGGAAACTTCACCGCGGGGACAAGTCTGGTCCCTGGCGGGGTTGGCATTAGAACCCAGGCCCGTGACTCCAGGGCCCAAGCTCTTAGCCACGCCCCTCTCCTGCCTGGCACCGCGCTGGTCGCACCAGCGGGCAAGCAAGAGCGGCGAAGGCCTGCGCGCTGGCTGGTGGCTGCATCCTCTGGATGGATGTTCAAACCCCCCAGCATGGTGGCCGAGGTGAGGTTGGCGGGGAGGCAGCGCCGCCAGACCAGGGCGAGGAGAGGGTGGGACAGTGGTGACGGGAGCCTTGACAGGGTGTGGAGGAGCTGAGATCTGGACATCTCTGGGGTTCAGAGTCTTGGAAGACAGCACGGGAGTCTAGGGAGCCAGCACCCCGCAGCGTGGGATAGACTGGGTCTGATGCCGTCGCCCTGGGTTCACATCCCATTTCCACCTCTCACGCCGTGTCACCTCAGCAAGTTTCCCAAGGTTTTGTGCCTCAGTGTCCTGGTGCGCAGGACCACAGGGTAGTTCCTGGCTTGGAAGACTGTGAAGATGAATGAGCACTTGGCACAGTGCCCGGCCCTGGTGAGCCCTCAGGACTGTTGCTGTTTGGGGGCTTCGTGGACAAGGTAAGGGCCTGAGACAGAGCGGAGCGAGGTGAGGAGGGGCTTCCAGGCGGACAAGGGGAAGCCACAGGCTGGCCACACGGCCTCCCAGGGAGGCCTCCCACCCTTGTCCTCTGGTCATCACGCTGGGCACGTCCCCGGGCCTCTCTCCCCAGTGTTACGTTTCTAATATAAGAAAAGACCCAACCCTTCTAATGAAATGCCTGAGCATCTCGGGAAGGCGCAGTGTTTTCCTCTGCCCATGAATCACCCGGCACCTGTACCCGGTCATTGTCTAACAGTATTTGTTGGATGATGGCAGCACCTGCCCCAGCCTTGCTAGCAGGTTCACTGCCCTCCTCGTCCTGCCAGGAGCCCTGTTGGCCAGCTCCGGGCCCTGTCCCTGCCCCGGCTGCCCACGCCGCTTGGCTCTGACTGTTCGCATCCTGTCTGCTCCCGGGGGGTCCCACCCTCGCGTTGCACGGCCAGCTGTTTACTGCTTTGGGTCTGCAGTTATTATTAGACTCCACTGGAACCCAATCCTGCTAAGGGAGTTTTTATTAGCAAGCGTCATAAGGTTGGCATCTGTGTGTCTGTTTAGGAAAACTTCTGGTGAGGCTGAGGCAAGTATTAGGATGTCAGTGAGTCTGATGAAGAACCAGGCACCCCGGGGCCTACAAACGTCTGGATGGCCACGGGCTGCAGGCAGGTCCAGGCTCTCTTCGGGTCGCAGCACCTCTGGGCCAGGAGGGGGCAGTGCCAGGTCATGTACTGGCCCAGCCTCTCGTCCTGCACTCTGCCGGTGATGTGCAGGGTGATGCCGGACAAGGCATTTCATCTCGGGGGGCATCGTGCTGTGGATCTGTGAAATGGAAAGAACATGCCTCACAGGGCCCAGCGTACCCAGGTTCTTGTGGGAAGGACAAGAACCAGCAGATTTGACCTTCAGGACAGCGCGTGGGGTCGGTGTTAGAGAAGCTACATCTCTTGCCCAGATTCAGAAGAGCTGAGATCTGGATCTTGGTGAGTCTAGCTCCAAAGGTCATGCTATTTTCTCTGCGCCAGAAGGTCAAACAGCCTCAAAGAATTGCCACCTCCCCCGGGGTATCTGGGAGGCCTGGGAAGGGAGGTGCACAGAAGAGAAGATGGGGCGAGGGCAGAGTTGGGGGGAAAGTGGACACAAGGGAAGGGCCTCAGGTGGCACATCAGCTCGGGAGGAGCGCCAGGCCGGCTCTTGCTTTTTTCTTCGCGGTCGTTACATGGGTGGCTTCACGTTGTGATAATTCGTGGAGCTGCACGCCGTGATTTGTGCACTTTTCTGTGCATATGTTACACTTTCAGAAAAGGTTTTTAAAAAAGGAACTTTGCATCATACAGTTATGGAGTCCAAAAGTATTTTTAAAGTTCATACTCATACTATCGCATATGCAGCTGTCATCTGCATCTATTCAGATGACATTAAACGTTACCTTGAAGCATCTGAAGCTATCCGGGTAAGATTCCCAAGAGTCCGGGTCCACATGCAGATCCCAGAACTGAAATTCGGGGAATTGCTGACCCTCCTGTGGTTGAATCGCTCCTGACCTGGGAGCCACCGTTGGTCACAGGCCCTCCTGCTCCTGCCCAGCTAGAAGACTCGGTTCTTCAGCTTCCCTTGAATCTAGATCGACTACAGGACTTAGGTTAGCCAATGAGATGTGAGCAGCAGTGTTAGCTGAGGCTTCAGGGAATGTTCTTAGAGGGAGAAAGAGCAACCTTTCTTTATCTCTTTAGGGCTGTGCTCTTTCCAGTGTTTCATGGATCCTTGGTTAGCTTTAGGCTCACAGGCAACCTTCAGACAGTTAACCTTCCTCTATCTCGTTAACTGGACTTCAGATGTGATGGCTGGAGCTCTGGTTTCTACTTTGTAACACAAGGACAAGAGCTACCTCCTTGGGATGGTGGAGTAATGAGCTAGAAGGAGCCCAGATTTTCAAAGACTTTTTCAAATGGAGCCACTCCCTAACCTTGGATTGCTTCCCTTAGAACATCTGTTATATGACAGAGAAAAAATGTGTCTCTGCTACATCTTGTCATTTGGGAGATTCCTGTTCCTCAGAGCTGAACCTGATTTTAATTCCTGTTCCCGCCATGAGCGACACGGTGGCCTTTGCTTGTCCTCCTTGGGCCTCATGGTTAACCAAGGATCAGATGGGAACCCACCCTTTGACAAGCTCCAAGTCGAAAAGCCAAGGGGTCACTCACCCCCAGGAAAAATCCCATTAACCACCTCCGGACATTAAGGCCCCACATGAAAGCTGAATGGATAACTCAAGTGGAATGATTTTATGGGGTCCAGGGAGTTGCCAATCACCTCTTCACATATGTGGTGCCTGAAATTCCACGTTTATAAGGTTATCTAGCCGTGAGAATTCCTCCTCAAACACAAACGAGTCGAGGAAGGAGTACAGCATATTAGCATGAAGTCATTATCTTAGACGTAGAGGCTGAGTTAGAGAATTTTAAAGATGAATGGGACCTCGGGGGCTCATTCAGCCCAGTGGTTTTCAAGGCCTCACATTCTGAGATGGGGCCTAGGGGCTGCCATTTAGGCCAAGAAGGGGGATGAGGGGAGGACAGAGGACACGGGGCTCCCTTTTGCTTTGAAGCCAAGTTTTCTATGCTGGGGAAAAGTAAGAACCACATCCCTCTTTATTTTATAGGCTAAAAGCCCAAGGTTGCCAATAGGTTAATCAGGCCTGAATTCAGAAGGCCGGTTAGCGGCAGAGCCAGACCTGGAATTAGGTTTCTGACTTGTAGGGCTGTGCTCTTTCCAGTGTTTCATAGTTCCTTGGTTAGCTTTAGGCTCACAGGCAACCTTCGGACAGTTAACCTTCAGACTTCCTGAAGGTCAGCTGCAGGCGTGTATTAAGGAGATGAGAGAGTTTGGTGGGAGGACAGTGAGGTGGGCAGACCCTGGTCTGGCTTCTGTGGGGATGCTGGAGAGTCAGCCCCGGGCACGTGGAGTAGCCAAGCGCTGACGGGACGCCCGACCACCGACTTACACTTGTTGAGACTCACCATTTGTGAAATCACTCCTTCTATGTCAGGCCATAGTAAATCATGCTGTTTACCTTCGACATGGATAACTTTATCGTTTACAAAATGCTCTTACATTTTTACGTTTAACCTTCACAGACTCCTACTTTAAGCGAGAGTATTGTATGGTGCAGGGTGCCTGTGAGGACAGCAGTGAGTTCGAGGTCTCTCCCGAGCTCACAATGCTGTGTCCTAAAGCAGGTCCCCTCCTCACTCCCGGTCCTGCATCTCCCTGCATTCTGCAGGACCGCCCCCACTCAGGGCACTGTCAGCCGCTCCCTCCAGCCTGCCACAGCCTGTGCAGCCAAACAGGCTTTCAGACAACAAACCATCTATTTCCACACTTGTAAGTTGGCTGACCTGTTGCCTGGCTTCTTAATGAGCTTGGTATGTGTGTGTGTGTGTGTGCGGGGGGGGATGGAATGTGTGCGTGAACTTGCATTTTGGGGGACGGGCAGAGGACAGGGCCATGGTGACCCTGTACATGGTTCTGAAATGTTTCTGGGGTGCTGAAGGGCACATGTCCTCACTCCCTCATTTCTCTGTCATCAGCACTACTCCATCACAGCATCTGTGCTCCGTTAAAAAGAGGAAAGGGTAAATGCATGGGAAAAAGGGCTGCTCTTTTATTATTTATTTATTTTTGTTGATTTCAGAAAGGAAGAGAGAGGGAGAGGGAGATAGAAACATCAACGATGAGAGAGAATCATTAATCAGCTGCCTCCTGCATGCCCCTACTGGGGATCGAGCCTGCAACCTGGGCATATGCCCTGACTGGGAATTGAACCCACAACCTTTCAGTATATGGGACAATGCTCTCACCAACTGAGCCACCTGGCCAGGGCAGAAGCCTATACTTTATTTATTTATTTAAAAAAATATATTTTATTTATTTCAGAGAGGAATGGAGAGTGAGAGTGAGATAGAAACATCAATGATGAGAGAGAATCACTGATTGACTGCCTCCTGCACGGCCCCCACTGGAGATTGAACCTGCAACCCAGGCATGTGCCCTTGACCGGAATCGAACCCAGGATCTTTCAGTCCACAGGCCGACGCTCTATCCACTGAGCCAAACCAGTTAGGGCCAGAGGCCTATACTTTAGATGGTAGAGCAGAGAATGGAAAGAACCAGGGTTCTAGAAATACTGATTAGCCAATTGTGGGACCCACCCTCCCTCTAGTTTTCCTGATATGTGGGAAAATAAGTTTCTCTACAGCTCCTGTTACTTTAGTCAAAAGATTTTAATTGACACACTGATCTTCAGGACACAAGAATTCTGGACACAAGGAACACAACCCATACTTATGCTCAGTAGTCCCTGGTGGCCAGGGGCATGTATGGTGAGACAGCTGGTCAAACATGGAGGGCACTTCATGGGTGGAAACATCATCCCGTGATCTCCAGGCTGCACCTTCAAAGATAAAGGATCTGTGCTAACACACTGACAGTGGATAATGGATTACCATGTTATGGTTTACTAGGCCTTTGCAGACATAATGCCTGAACATGGGAATGCCTTTTCCTGGGACTGTTTAGGTCAGTGGGTAGCTCTGTGCATCACACGGTGTGGGCCAATTCTGCTCACGCCCATTTGTTTCTGTGTGATGTGTACTTTCACTGCAACATCAGAGTCCTATGCAGCAGACACCGTATGCCCCCAAAGCCGGCAGAATTTACTGTCTGGCCCTTTCCAGAAAAGCTTGCTGGTCTCTGGGGTACGGCACTGCCTACCTGACCTGTCAGTAATGACAGTTTGGGCAAACCCACAACATAGCAAGCTAGGCTGGCGTCTTGGTGACCACACTGTGGCCGATGATCTGTTTTTAGGGTGTTCAGGCAGAATGCGGGCACAGAAGGGAGAGGCTTCAGTTAAATTGCTCCTCATAGGGAACACCAGAATACACATGCAAGCTATCGGAAGCTTTCCCAGCAGCAGGGTTTTCAAAGGGAGGGAGAAAAGGGTGCTTTTGCACCAGGAACCTGTGGAGCAGGGGGAACCCCAGATCATAGTGGGACACTCATCCCCTCTCTCTTCTCAGGTGCCCACTCGCAAAAAAAGTGAGCCGGAGACAAGCCCCGAGGCCACCAGTGCTCAGGGGGCCGGCCCTGGGTGGCCACGCTTCACGGGATTTCCATGAATAGCAAACGGATTGCGTGCCGAAGCACTTACCACAGCGCCAGGTTTCGTAAGGCAGTGACCCTCGGCCTGTCCTCCTGGCCTCTCCCCTGGAAGGAGGCAGGGAGTTCACTCTCAGGTTGTTGGTACCATAATGAGACCCCCGTGGGGTGGGAGGCTGTGGCAGCAGGGAGGGGTCAGATCTCTCAGAGAAAAGAAAGATAAACCGTTACATCCATGCCTTTTCCGTCATTTCTCCCTCACTCTTCCCTACCAGCCTGCAGACTGATTTATCTAAAATGCACATCTGATCATATCGTTTCCCAACTTAACATCTTGCAAGGAATGGATCCCTGGATAAAGTCCCAGCTCCCCATGCTCCGGGCGCCTGCCCACCCACCCAGCCGCCTCTCTCTAGCCACGCTGAGCCGACTATGCTACGCCTTCCCTTGACAACCATTGCCCACATTTCCCCCTCTGCCCAGCACACCTCACCCCACTCCTTCACCCGGCTGGCTGTCCTTACCCATCACAATTCAGGTCACCTTCCTTACCATTCTGCCCACCTCCCCTCCCCTAATTTGGGTTAGACTTGGGAATACTTACCCCGCTATAGGGTATTGTCTGCCTGCCTTCTTCACTGCGCTGCAAACTCCTTGAAGGGCATAGACGATGGCTTGCTGGTCCTCGTCTCCTTGGCACGTAATCCCTCAGTTGACACCCCCACCACGTCTACCGAACGCCGGGAGCTTTTATTTAGAACCTAGGAGGGCGGGTCCTTTTGGTGAAATGACACATGCTTGGCTGTGGCCATGGCCCTAGCGCTGGGAACCTCCCCTGGTGCTTTAGATGAGGATGGTCATAGGGGAACTCTCCTCCCCTCTCCCTTCTCAGGTACGCAGGGAGCAGTAAGCATTTCTGAGCAGCTGTGTTTATAGGGCATTCTCTGGAAATGCTAGCATTGTACAGGCCACCACCTGAACATGTCCAGGGCTGACACTGGGTCAGAAATGACAAATATTCTCTTGGTTGAATTTGTCAGTGTTTTTCCTTGAAGGGCAGAACCTGATCCCAGTGTTTCTAACTCAGGGCTCGGCCTTGACAGTGAGCGAAGGAGACTCCAGGTCCATTTTGGCCACCATGTCATCTAAATGTGTTCCGAGTGACATTATTTTAAAGTGTTGCTGTTGCTGGCTACCTGTGGGAGTCTGACATACCCATGGTGGACATGCATCTTTCTGCACTGCAAAAAGACTGGATGCATAAACCATTGGATGCATTGGATGCATAAACCATTGGATGCATTGGATGCATAAACCATTAGGGATTAATAATAATAATAATATCTTTACCCTTTGAAACAAACTGGATCGATTGGGGCAAATGCAGGAGAAGAATATTTGGGAGGTGTTGCTAAGACAGAGGAGGATGTGAAACTAATATAAAATAATATTGAATGTCAACTATAATTGAAAAATGAAATAAAAACAGAAAAAGAAAATTAAAAATAAATAAGTAAATATATAAATAGAAAGGAGGAAAAAACAGAGGAGGATGTTTCTCAGGTTGGAGACGTGCAGGCCAAAGGTGACTTCATAGCCATGTTCAAGATTATTTAATGTTATTCAGAACACAATTGGTGCTTCATAAGGCAACGGAACAAGGGTTTAAATTACAGTTCTACTCGGTAATAATAACTTATTGAACACAAGGCTGATGAAGTAGAGTCCAGTGTCTGCAGTTGACCAGGCCATGGCAAACCCTGGCTCTCTGGATTATGGGGTTGTCAAGGGGCATTTCTGTTTAGTGGCTGCAAAACCCACTCATCACAGGCAAAGCGTCCCCACCCCAGAAGTCAGCCTCTTGAAGCTTGCCTTGTTAACGCAAATATAAAGAGGCACAAGAACAGCAGGATGTACTTATCACAAACTCCTTGAATACGTGGGTGGGCTGTCACTTGCATAATCTGGCCATCTGACACAAAACCTGGCTTCCTTCAACCAGCAGAAACCTCGGAGGTCTTGGTTAAAAAGAAGTCTTTCCATTTTATATCGGAGACAGTGCGCACAGCGTGAGCAATGCCCATCAGTTATCAGCAATTGAGCAGCTTGTGCCAGTGTCGACATGTGTTCTTGGCTTAATTGTGCGCGAGTGTGTGTTTGAAACAATGACGCAGCTGTCCCCACTCCTGGCAATCAGGATGTAAAAATGGTGTTCGCTGACTCTGGTGTTGCGATCGCTTAGGCATGTGTTTACTCCTTTTGTTTGCAAGGCTTGCTGAGTGTTTGCTGCAGTTCTACAATCAGAATATGCTTTCGGCTTGAAATGGAACCAGATCCATGTGAACAGCAACAACGGGGATGACAGACCTCCATGTTTCAAGATCTTGGGGTCTGACCCACCCCAGATGCTGGTGTTTGTGTGCATGTTGAGTAAGATGCTTCTTTGACTTGCTGTGAAGACAGATTTAAAACCCCCTCAGGATTAGAAGGGCAGCGTCAGCAGAGGTGCGCCGGACAGTGCTGATGGTTTGCAGAGAAGCAAGTGATCCAAATCCACCCCACCCTGCGGACGGCCGCGAGGTTCTAACTGCGCGAATGTCAGCGTCCGTCTTCTTCACCGCTAACTCGTGTGGTTGACCTGGCCGTGGAGGAGAGTCAGTGCCAGGGTTCAAAGCTGTTACTTTCCCTGGGCTATTTTGGCTCGTGGCTCAGTGGGCTTTTTGCGATTAGACTAGCCAGTTAATGATCGTGTTGGTGAGGGTGGGGACCAGTTCTGATTAGGTCATGGCAAGTCTGGAAAAATAACTTATATTTTGGAAAACTGTTTGGTAGTAGTCACTAAAGCTGAACATACGCACATTCTATGACCCAGAAATTTCACTTCTAAATACCAATACCCAGCAAAAGACATGCACTGGAAGTTCATGGCAGGAACTACCCAAGTGTCCATCAACAGAAGAATGGGTGAAGAAGTTATGTGCAGTCCGACAGTGGCACACTATACAGCAATAAGATGGAACATACTCCAACTGTATCTATACCCTATCTAAACTGTAACACATAGGCTAGTGTTCTATCTCTAAAAACAAATGACCACAGACTACAAACGACAAAATTAGGGCTGACAATAAAACACATTGTCCAGCTCACAGGTGTGTAGGCCTTAAATCTGGGCACTATGTAGCTAGGTTCTCTGCTGAGGGCCTCATGGGATGAAGTTAAGGTGTGGGTGGCTGGATCTCAGGATCCTATCAAAGTATGAAAGTCCAAACCTGTAGAGAATTTTTTTATGAGTTTTATTTGAGTCAATTGCCAGGAAGCAAAATGCTCCAGAGAATGGCCGTTTTACAGCTTACTTTATCTATTAGAATCAAAGAAGGAGATGTAAGGGGGGATACATGAAATCCATTGGTGGTAGAGTAAAATGAAGCGATAAATATTTCTCTTACATTGGTGGGTATAGGATAGTTAACAATATTTACAGCACATAGAGGTGGTATTTGGGGGAACAAGATAACAAGGAGGGGTCCTGTGGCCTCTCTGGTGTGGAGGGTGTACCCTGAGAGTTCTGGAAAAGGAAATTACTCTGACATTCTTAGGTGCAAAAAGACAATAGACAAAATAAAGATTTATTTTTGTCAAGGAAGTAGCAGGCCTAGGATGTGACTGTGCCGTGGCTCACTTTTAGTTAGGAATCTTTATCTTCAGACCATCCTATGTGGTTCCTTTCGGTCTCTGAGCCTGTAAGGCCCCACGCAGGCCTCCCCTGAGCTTGCCAGGGTTAGTATGTGGCCCTTTTTCATCCACAGTCCTCTTCCAAGCTCATCCAGGTTGTTGGCAGAATTCAGGGTCTTTTGTGATTGGAGGACTGGCTCTCCTTTCCTTGCTGGCTGTGGGCCAGGGGCCTGTCTAGGCTCTTGGAGGCCAGCAGCATCTCTTGCCGTGTAGATCCCTCTGTCTTTGAAGCCAACAATGTAGAACTTCCCCTGTGTTCATCCCTCTCATACTTCGACTCTCTTTCTCCCAGAAAAGCAACGGGTTCATGTGATCAGGTCCATTGAGAACAATCTCCTCAAACACTGGGCCTTAATTACATCTGCAAAAGGACGTTACAGCAGCACCTAGATGAATGTCCGGTTGACAGATGTTCGAGAAGATGTGTGTACAAGAGAGGCTGATGGAATCTGGGGGGCATTCCTAGAAAACTCTGCCTGTCACACACCACATGTGCATGAATCTCACAATGGGTGGTGAACAAAAGTCAGATATGAAAGTATATATAATGCACGATGCCATTTGTATAAAGTACAGGAACAGGAAGCACTGATCTTTGGAGCTAGAAGTCAAATAGTAGTTACCATTGAGTCCATGGTAACTAGAAGAAGAAAGGAGGGAGTTTGGGGCAGGGGGCTGATAATGTTTTTGTTTCTTGGTCTTTGTCCTGGTTACATGGGTGTGTTCAGCTTATGAAAACACAGCTGTGGGTACCTGATGAGGGTGGAGAATAAGGAGGAAAATAAAGAAACAAGGGTACCTTGCCTGGAGAGATGATGATGGTACTCATGAACTCTGCAGGTGAGGGCCAGCGGGGTAAAAAATGGGAACTCTGCCAACTGGGACCTGTGTGTGGGACCTGCCACTTAATTTGTGTCGCCCAGGGCAAAGTGAAGTGAGGGCCTCCTTGTTCAAAAATCTTATCATGAATTGGAAGACAGCAAGAGTGGACCATTAAGCAAAGAGTGGGGTGAAGAGTAGGCACTGGTCCCTCCCCCAGGGAGCCAGCCCTGCCTGTGTGCATGGGAGAAAGAGCCACATCTCTGACTCCAAAGACTTCTTGGTAGGAGAGCTACTTTGGGCAGCTAGAGCGTTGATCCTTTCCACTGTAAAATGGGGTCAGCCAGAGGCTAGGAGGCGCTAATGAACTAATACATGCAAAAGCAAGCACTTTTTGATGTGTAAGGCACAAACAAATATCAGGTTTATTATAATAATGGACCATATAAATGTTTATGTCTTATTTTTTTAGTTAAAAACTCTATCTGGCCCGGCCAGTGAGGCTCAGTGGTTGAGCATTGACCTATGAACCAGGAGATCACCATTTGATTCCTGGTCAGGGCACATGCCTGGGTTGCAGGCTCCCTCCCCAGTGTGTGATGTGCAGGAGGCAGCCCATTAATGATTCTCATCATTGATGTTTCTCTCTCTCTCTCTCCCCCCCCCCCCCCCCGCTGAAGTCAATAAAAATACATATATATATTTTTTTAAAAAAAGAGGAAACTATTAAATGCCAAGGCCAGAGCATTGGAGTCTGGGCACTTCTCCACCAAAGTTCTTCTTCTTGATGCTCTCAGAGTTGAATCCCTGACCTGACTCTAGAACACCCTCCCTCTCCCCAGAGGCTCTGGGAAGGGGCGCCCTGGAATCTTCCAGCCAGGGCTCAGTGGCGACGCCCCGCGGGCACGTGACCCCCAGGCGCGGGGGAGGCTGCGTGTCGGGATGACAGGGCTGTCGCTTGCGTGGGGCCGGGTGGGGAGGAGGCCGTGGGAGGAAAGGGGAGCGCATTCAGGGGTTAGGATTTCTGGAGAGGCACGTCTTGACATCGCATTTGTGTTTATTTTCCCTGGTGTGCACTCTTGAAGTACAAACCTTTCTACTTAGGGGCTGCCCAGCGCTTTGGGGACTGTGGTACTCGAAGGCGGCCAGCTGCCTGACCTAAGATTTACGAGTGGTTCCAGCGACGAGACAAGGTCCCAGTGTCTCGGTGACAACAAGGTCTTTGATGAACAGCCAAGAGCTGCAGTCGGGAGGGAGAGGAGGCGAGTGCCCCCTGGATTTCCTCCTCGCAGGAGTTGGGCGCCGGGGGCCATCAGCATGCAGGAGCCGCGCGCGTCCTTGAAGGGCTGCCCGGCTGACCTTGCTCCGCATCCTCCGGAGAAATCTCCCCGGGAGCGCGAGGCCGGGGCCGCGCGGTGACTCAGTGCCCGGCGCGCCGCATGCAAATGTTCCCCTCCAGCGAGCCCAGCGCCGCAGCTCGGCCTCCCTTTCCTTTCCTGCCCCGTTTTTTTTTTTTTTTTTTTAAATTCTACTATTCAAACCCGGCTCCCCCTCTGCACCACCCGACAGCCAGACTGTCCGGGCGTCCTGTCCCCCACTTCCCCATCCGCAGGACGGAAGGCCAACCTTCGCGCTCCCTCGCTGCGGGGACCCGACCTGGCCCTCCCGAGCCGGGCACCGCGCACGGTAACCGCGATCCGGCCCGACCAGAGGGGGCGGTGCGCCGCGCTCCGAGCCGCACGGGCGGACGGCGCCCGGGCCCCGCTCCTCATTGGCCGCCACCTCCGCGGGAGGGGCCGTCCTGCGCCTGGGGCACCAGGAGCTGCCCCTCGCCGGGAAATCGGCAGATGCCGGGCACCGGCGCGTGGAGGTGAAGGCAGTGGGGGGAAGGCCCGGGCGCAGCCGAGCTCCCTGCAGCCAGCGCTGCCCTGCCCGCTGCCCCGGTGCTGGCGATGCTCGGTTGCCCCCTATGCCCGCTACGCCAGCCGGAAACTTTGCCCCAAGAAGTCCTCACCCGCCTGGCTGCCTAGTCGGTCCTGTGCACCCCCCGCCCCCGGGCCCCGCGCGTGATTGCGGGGACCCCCGGCGCCAGTGCCTGCCACGCCCCGCCGCGCGCGAGCGGCCGCCAGGATGCGCTACGCAGACCCCTCGGTGAACAGGGATTTGCTGGGGAACCGAACTTTGCTCTTCATCTTCATCTGCGCCTTCGCCCTGGTGACTTTGCTGCAACAGATCTTATATGGCAGGAACTACATCAAGAGGTGAGGAAGTGCGCGCGCGGGTGGGAGTGCGTGGAGCCCGCGGGCGAGCCCGGTGGCGTCTGCGGCGTCCGGCCGGGCGTCCGGGGGTGGGTGACCGTGGGGTTTGCGCTTAGCCCCGGGCACCTCCGCGTTACCTTGGGCTTTGGCCGCGGTGGTGCTCCAGAGCGCATCTCTCCTCCCAGCCAGAAGAGAGCGCCTGCCCAGCGCGGCCCGAGGGGCTCAGCAACTTTGTTCTGTTGTGCGGAATGGGGGGACAGGTTAGAATTCGGCGTGGCCACGCTTGACAGTAAATCCATTTGACTGTCCTGAGCGGCCGCAGGGGCCAGATGGGTGTCCCCCAAATCTACAGTGCCGTGCCATGTGGTTGGAGGGGGGGCTCCCGGGAGAGGGAGGCTCGAAGCCGGAGTGGATTCCCTGGCGAGCACTGACCTGGCGGGGACCCTCGGGAGAGAAGCGTATCCCTCCCTCCCCCAGGGGCGTCGGGTGAGAGTGGGCTGATGCGATGCGGCAGGGAGGGTGAACTTCGAAACCTCTGGATCTGTGAAACCCACAGCCTGACCCTTCGGAAACAGATGGTCCTTTCTCATCCTTCCGCAGAAGGTCAGACCTGCCCCAGGAGTTAACTCTCCCTTCCTAGGGCTCTGCATCCTCCCCCCGAACCGCCCCCCCCCCCCCAATTCCACCAGCAAACTCCATTAAGGGAAAGAGCAGACTCCGAGACTGAGGCCCAGCCTCGGTTCCTCCGCCCGCTCTGCCCTGCCCGCCGAGGAGGGAAGCTTAGGGTTAGTTACTCCGCCTGGTCTCAGGGCCCGGAAGAGCGAGCGCCGAGGGACCAGCCCCTCTCAGAACCTCTTTCGCACAGAGCCCACCTCGCCTTTCTGCGGGAGGTTTCTCCTTTCCTGCCAGTGTCTCCCCACGCTCACTGCCCCTCCCCCAGGCTGAGAGAAAACAAAACGCCTCTCTCGCTCTGTAAACATCCCATTTCTCCCCTAAACTTCCAAGTAATACAACAGTTGTTCTCTTGCATCATTTGGGAGAGCGAGGTTGCTGCGGAGACCCTGGTGCGGGTAGGAAAGCCAGCCACCTCCTTCCATGTCCCAGGGCTGGGCCTGGGAGGTCGCTTGTCTGGACATTTGCTTCCAGACGGCCACTGCTCCGGCCTGTCCGAGGCAGTGTTCTTCCTGGTGGGAGGCGGTGGAGGGGCATGGTGCTGTGGCTTTAAAGGACATTTCCCGAGAATTTCCTGGCTTGTTGGAGCCCATTGGGCCTGCTTTCCTCCCCCTAACCATGTCCGTATTCAAGGACGGAGGGGCCCCACATGGCCTGCTGCAGCCCTCCCCTGCTGCACTTGTTCCTCAGCAGGGTGGCTCTGGGTTCCTGCCCCCTGCTGGCACCTACCCAGAACCCAGAACCGAAGGGGCTGCAGGCATCCCTGCTGCCTTACCAAAAGTGGGAGAATATCAGTGACGGTGGCAAATGTCAACTCAGCTGCCACTGCTTGCTCCGGCAAGCCCTCCCTGGTCCTGGGTGGATGGGCTAGCTGCTCGGGGTTCAGTGGGCATTCCAGTTGTTCTCATCCTCCCTCACACAGGGCCCCTGGGCCCCTAAGTCTCAGACGCCACCTCCCCGGGCCTTACTCCAGGGACCTGATGAATCCAATCGAGCAAGCAAAGCCTATATGTGTGCCTGATTCTGGAAGGGCACCAGAACGATGTAGTCCTGGTGTTCAGGGGGGTTGAATTCTGTTTGGGGAAACAAAATGACCATACGAGACAGCTATGGAGCAAGTGTTGAAATGTCTGAGGAGGGAGACACCACTGCACTGAAGTAGTCAGGGTAGGCTTCCTGGAGGAGGTGGAACCTGAGTGGGTCCTTGAGGGAAGGATAAGGTTGGGGTAGGGCACATCCAGAACTAAAGGAGGCGGCAGCAGAGGTGCAGAGATGTGGCACCGCCTCCTCTCACCTCTCCCACGTGTGGCCCTACCCACACGGCAGCACTTGGCCTCACCATTGGTTAGTACTTCATCGAGCCACCCTGACCCTGAGCCAGGTTCTCCTTCTGACTTCTTAAGTTGGATGCTTATCTCTCTAATTTTCAGTCTTTATTATTTTCTAATGTAAATTTGTAAGGTTATGCTATTTCCTCTAAATAGTTCTCTAGTTATTGCCATTCAATTTTGAGGTGATGATGATGATGATAACAACTCAGAATTATATTGCATTACTACATGCCAGGTCCTGGTCCAAGTGAATTCTAACAAGTAATAGATACAATTACTGCTCTCATTTTATAGGTGAGGAAACTAAGGCACAGTGAGGCTAAGTAATTGTTCAAGGTCATGCACATAATAACTACAAGAAGTACTTTCATTATTTTGAATTTTAAGTATTTTCTAATTTCTATTATTTTCTCACTCATAAGTTTAGAAATGCTCTAAAATTTCCAAATACTTTCTTTTTTTACTTATATATATTTTTGTTGTTGTTAATCCTCACTCAAGGATATTTTTCCATTGATCTTTTTTTTTTTTTTAGAGAGAGAGAGTGGAGGAAGAGGGGAAGACAGAGAGACATCAATGTGAGAGAAACACATCAATTGGTTGCCTCCTGCATGAGCCCTGACCAGGGATCAGGCCTGGGAGGAGCCTGCAACCAAGGTTCATACTCTTGACCAGAATCAAACCCGAGACCCTTTGGTCTGCAGACCCACGCTCTACCCACTGAGCCAAATTGGCTAGGGCTGAATTTTTAACCCAAATGCATTGTAGTAGTACAACATGGTATTTATAATGTTGATCCTTGAAAATTTATTGAGATTTGCTTTGTGGTCTAGTAGGTGGTTGATTTTTGTAACTATTTTGTGTATACTTTAAAAATGTGATTCTTCTGTATCCTTATTGATGTTTTCTGTTTGTTCTGCTTGATCTATCAATTTTTAAAAGATGTGTGATGGAATCTTCCTCCATGATAGTGGATTTATCAGTTTCTCCTATCAGCTTTTACATTGTGCAGATTGGAGTGATATGATTAGATGCATACTAGTTTAGATCTATCGTCTTCCTAATGAGCTGAATCTTTTATTATAATATAGTGACTTTATTTCTAGTAATGCTTTGAGACGTTTTGTCTAATATAATATAGTGAGACAGCTTCCATTGGGTTAGTACTTGCTTGTTATAATAATATAATGGCCTTTAAAAGGAAGGCATGAATTATGGGGATTGGCAGATCCCTAAGGCAGCTACTGGCTTAGAACTCATCTACTACTCGTTCCTTGCCAGATTATTCATCCGTTTAGGAAGACATCGATACACACTTTAATCGTTCTGTCAGTGTTTTAGTGGGGATGTTGCAGAGGGGGTTCCTGGAAAGCAGACCCTCAACCAGAGACGCGAGCAGCATGCTGAGTAAGATGTGTTCTTGAATCTACACCTGGAGAGGGAGGCTGGGCCAAGGGAGAAACTGAGCCACGTGCGGTCCCCGCGAAGGCCCTGGCCACCCCATAGGGAGCCCCGCAGCCGGGTCTTCATGCCTCTGTATTGAGTTTTCAGTCACTGGATGTGGGCTGCCTCTGGAAGAGGGTGTGACCTTGGCCCAGTTGACTCTCCTCCCCTGAGACACGATTCCTAGGTTCCCAGAGGGGCCAGAGAGCCCCTTGCACCTGGAAGGGGCACCTGCCACCGAGGCTTTTTCCATCTGCCATGTTTCAGGAAATGGAAGTGCCTCATCCCCTCCTCCTCCCCAAACACAAGTCTCACTCCTGGGCTCAGTCTGGGCCTGAGCCCCACTCTTTAAGGAGAGCATCGCTGCTTTCAGCCAGGGGTCTCGGACCCACAGCACGGCTGTCCTGAGGCTGTGCCTTTACCCACCCAGTGTCCCCACTGCGTGCCTTCCCAGCCGCCTCTCTGCCAGTCCAATCCTGCTTCTCCTCGGGTTCCCAGCCCACAGTGTCCTTCGGGCTCGGGCTTCCTAGTGCCGTGCTGCCCGGACTCAGCACCTCCGCACGGCGCTGCCCTCTTGCTTTCTGTGTGGCTGCACAGGCCAGGAGCTGAGCTGGGCGTTGGTCCGCCTTCGCAGAGCGGACTCTCCGGTGCGGTGTGCTGTCTCCCCTCACCTTCCTCTCCTGCGCCTCCCGGGCGCCGATCTGGGCTGCCTGCGTGAGGCTGGTGCCGGCCTGAGACTTGAGGTTAAGAAACTGGGTCAAGGAAAAGTACAACCTGACTTGGTGCTGTGTCCAAAGTATGTATTCAAAGTGCTGTCATCGCCAAGCCAATGCCCCCTCACCAGGGACAGAGACTTCAGTCCCACGGCCCGGAGGAACAGGCACCGCCCCGGAGATGGGGACCGTGGGACGGAGGATGGATGCAGGAGTGGGTCCGGAGGGGGAAGGTGCCCTAGAGAGGAGGAAGGAGCTGAGCTGACAGCCACCTGGGGTGTGTCCTGTGCTGTCCGAACAACAGTTTTGCTGGTCAGAGCAAGCTTTTACCGAGTACCTACTGCAGGGCTGGGACGAGGGGGAGGCAGCAAGGCACCAAGGGGACAAAATTGAAGGAGGCTCCCTCTTGGGTGCTGATCCTGACAAGCATGTCAAACTGATGTCAAAATGAGTCCGAGATGGGGCCGCCCTCCTTTGTACCCTGGGAGCCTTGCTTGCTCACTCTAGTCCTGACCCGGGCCTGCTGTGTGCCCAGCCTGCTTTAGTGGTAGATAGTAGCTTCTGGTCCCTTCCCCAGTGTCTCCCAGGGACACAGTGCTGCCCTCTCACTCTATTCCTTTGCCCATTTCTTTCTAGTCTTTTTCTTTTTGACATTTGTGCTTTCTGGAAATGTTTACCTCTTAGAGGATCTGGCTTCTCCTCTTTGACTTATCCAGGCCCATTCACTTCTTATTTAATAATCTCTCACCCAGTAATTCTCTAATTTAGCCCTTAATCTTATGTGTAGGGATTCCGCTGCCTCCCCCCGCCCCCCACCCTCACACACATACAGATTCATCAGGTAAAAATATTAATTATTAACATTCAATAAGAGATTATGAGCCAGGCTCTGACCTGAGCAGATAATCCTGAATGAGGATTATTTCATTTAATCCTCACCATAGTCCTGTTAAACAGATATGATCATCCTCATTTAATACTCAGAGAGGGTGAGTGACTTGTATAAGGTCACACAGCTTGTAAGGCCCTTGTAAGAGATGTGTTATTCATCCCTGAATTCCCAGGAACTAGCACAGTGCCTGGCATTAATTGTTGAATGAATGGAAGCGTACAAAGGGAGTCCCAAAGCTTTTCTCTAAACATCAAGGAGCATTCAGCTTTGTGTCCGGGAAGAGGGAATGCTACTAAAGAATTATTAGCTGTGATTCATGTCTTTGAGGAACTTCCAGAACACTGAAAGAGACAAATATGAAAAATACGTCAGACAGTTCAAATACATTCATAATTGTGTGGCGTAGACTATACATCTTGTAGGTTTCAGAGGAGACAGTAATCAGGGAGGTGAGTAGCCAGGTAACATCACAGTTCGGGCCCGAGCGCCGAGGAGAGCTGGAAGGCTGGTGTGTGCGCCTCCTTGAAATCAATGTTGACTAACTATTTAACAAAGAGTAGCTGGAAGGGGCCTGGCATTAGTGCATGGTCTGGGTGCCCACGCGTGTGACTCTGGCCCCCAGGGGAGGTTGGGCAGGCACTGCAGGTCTGGGATGTCAGGCCAGGGAGCTGGACTGTTTGGAGGTTGGCCTGGGGGGAGGGGCCCCGGTTCCTCTGGGGTACAGAGGCAGGGGGTGGTGAGGTGGTCCCTGGAGCTTGTCCAGTTTCTCCCTCTGGACCCTTCCCCCGGCTGTGTGCCCCCGTGTGCACCCTCCCTGCCCCACCCTGACACTGCCAGCTCTGGACTCCCCCGGGGCCCTGCCCCAGCCACTTACTAGTAGCCACAGGCCTTAGAACCGGAGGGGGGCGGCTTCGTCTGCTCACCAGCACCCTGGTCGCAGGCCGGGGTCTCTCAAAGAAGCCAGCCCTCTGCTGCCTGTGGACCCTCCCATCAACAGGCCTGCCACGTGCTCTGCCCCTCCTCCTCTCCCCTCTGGGCACGGAGAGCGTGGGGACCCGCCTGAGGAGTAGCCGTTCCTCTTCTTCCTCAGGAGGCCCTCACTCGGCATCCTCTCTGTTGCCCAAATGAAGGGCCCCATGGGCGAACCCTGGGGATGAACCCACTTCCCTTTCCCCCTGAGGTTCTTCGGGGGGCGGGGGGAGCAATGTTAGCCTCTGATGCTTCACAGGGAAATCATGAGTCACCAGTGAGTCAGGAGCCAGGACGGACAGGGGCACGTGGAACTGGTCATTGTGCCCATTCATCCTGCTGAGAAGGTGTCCCAGCTGGCGGGCCTTTCCGCTCTGACCTGGGTGGGCAGGTCCCAGCACCTCCTCTGCCAGGTGTCCCCTGACCACCCACCCGCCCCTTGTGTGGCCTGGGGAGGGCAGAGCACTGTGGGAGGCGGAGGAGAGCAATCTGGGCGCCCCAGGAAGGGCCCAGCACTAGACTCCCGGGTGCTCCTCAGCAGATGGGGCCCACCTCCCTCCTAGATGGCTTTGAGGGACCACAGGAAGGGGGCGCTGCTTCTCTGAACTGATGCCACATCACCTGCCAGCTGCCCCTGACCCACGCAGCCCCAGCTGCCCGCAGCACCTTGCCAGCCCCAGAATAAGCCGCACACGCTCGCCCAGGGCCATTGCAACAGATTATCCTCCCCCGGGGCGCATCACCCACTTCGTGTCCTGCTCAGACGCACCTTCTCAGGAAGAAGCCCACCCCATGTGGAGTAGCACCCCTTACTCACCCCACACACCTGTCCCCTTTGCCGCCCTTTCCTTTTTTCCGCAGCATTTCCACCGTCGGACCCATTACCCATCGTGTCGCCTCTGAGTTTATAATTGCTACATCTGTCTCCCTCTAGGAGAAATTGAGCGTCACGGGGGCAGGGCTCTTGTTAGCTTGCTCACTGTGGAACCCCAGCCCCCAGCCTGGCATGGCTGTGCGATAGGTTTAGAATAATACAACAAAATAAATATTTGATATGTATACACATATAATAAAATAAAAATAGCACGAATGGATGAAGCCAAGATACCCTCCGTCAGCTGTGAGGTACAATGCAAGTGATTTGCTGATTAATAATAGAAGCGTGTTTATGCATTTCATTCCGCAAGCTCGGTTTGAAAGAAATGGCTCCTTGCCTCATTTTCTTTTGATTAAGAAAAAGACTAAACCTTAGCCACCAGCTGGTGGGAAATTTAGTCCGTCATTGTTGAGGAGCCTTCCCTCCACCTCACCCCCCTCAGGGTCATGTGAAGGTCATGGAGGCTCCTAAGGAACAAAGATTGGGGGGACTCCCCAGGCCACCCCAGCCTCAGCCAATCTGCTCACTGCTCTCTGGAGGCTTCTAGAGCCCTGGGTCTAGCCTCCTGAGGTCCCGAAGCATTAGTCTCTCTGGGTCCTGCTGTCCATTTCAGGGGAGTCCCAGGGGAGGACCCCCAAGCCACCACAGCAGAGGGGCTTCCTGGGCCCAAGGAACTTTCTGCTCAGCTGTGGTCTCACCACGTCCACGCAGCCCTCCACCAGCCCTCCCCAGGCTGGAAGGCCCTCCTGCTTCCGTTAGAAGGGCCTAGCAGGGCTTCTCTCAGCCCCAACACCCCACATGGCCCTAAAGTCAGAGGGGTGATGAAGCTGCGCTCCCTTCTTGGACCAGGGGAGAGAGGATACAGATGAGTAATGCAATAGGTTACCCCCCCTCCCCAGGAAAGGTAAGTACTGATGGTTTGTGAATGATTTTCTTCTTTTATTATTATTTTTTTCAAATGGAGCCAAACTCAAGGTTATCCTTGTAATCACAGCAGCTCAGTCATTTGCATTTCTATTGTACGCTTTGTGGAGTGGGAGGGAACGGGTGGTGCAGGCAGAGCTCCCTCCGGAAGGCTCCCTCTGTGGGGGCCTTTGCAATGGTGGGCACGTCTGGTGAGTGAAGCGGCTGCTGAGGTCGCTGACCCAGCCGCCAAGCTGGGAGACCCCAAGGGGTGCTGTGTGGGACGGGAGCCAGAACTTTCCTAGCCAGAGAGCTGAACTGGGAGTCAGGACTCCTGGGTTCCAGGCCCCGAGCTGGCTGAGAGGCCACTTCCCACTGTCTGCCTCAGTTTCCTCATCTGTGATGGGTGAGGCCCACTTTGTCTCGCTCTTTGGACTAAGGTCAGGATCCAGCAAGATGATATAAGGAGGGGGCCGCCCGTGGGGGTCCCAGGCTGCTAGGAGTATTTGGTCTGCAGCGTGTTTCAAGCTCGAATGAGTGGGAAATTTGGGATAGTGAAGTCTGAATTTCTAGCATCTTTTGGGAACCTGAGCACAGTGCCATTTTATTGGGGGTGGGGGTGACTATCTTCCTACCTTCCCACATGGCAGCAGGGGACTGCCGCTCAGACACTTACCCTGGCAGGCAGCATGCACACCCTCGCTTCCCCAGCCTCCCTCATTCCCCTTCTGTTCTCCGAGGCCTGACTCCGCTCCCCGGTGGAAGTGAAGCACTTTGCGGGAACATAAATATTAACGTCTGGTTGGCTTGTTATGGGATGTCTCAGCCAGGGTGTGTCACAGTCCTAACGGTCCAAGGGGCGTTGTGAAGGGAGGGTGAGGGCACTACGGAACCACCCCGGTTTCCTGAGTTGTGCGAGGGGAACAGGCTTGCTTCTTGTGGACAGTCAGGGCTCCCCACCTGCTTTTCATCTCCCCCAGTGTTGTCCCTAGCCCCCTGCTCTCCCTGGCTCCAAGCCCAGGTCCTTATTTACCCCTTAGCTATCCTTTCAGCCAGGTTTGGGGAGGCAGCAGAGAGGACCTTGTACTTTGAGTCCAGCGTCTTAAACTAGGAGGCGTGTCCTGTGTTGGAAACCTAGGTTTCCTGAAAAGCTTTGCAGGGTGTCTGGCCTCTGAGGACAGTGTGGCGATTAGGGGCTCTCGTGGTGTAGGTCTCTAGAGGCGGGAACTGAGGGACCCACCACTTGGGAGGCAGGAGGGCACGGTGACCTGGACCTGGCTGAGCCTCAGTTTCCCTGTGTGTGCAATGGGAAACCTCAGCTCTGCCGGTAAAGGTGCGATGAGGGGATGCAGACGAGCAGAGAACCCTGCGAAGGTTTATTGTCATCGTCCCCACTGAGTGTGTGATCGAGGCGATGTGCCACAGGGCACACGACAGCACGTGGCTCTCTGGTAGACAGGCTTCCCCCAGCGCCTGAGCGTGAGTACCGACTGCCTCGTTCTCTTGCCAGAGGCCTCCAGTTTGGTTGGCAGAATGGCGACCAGCTGGACAATTGGACGGGGCTCTTTAATGTCACGGACGACCCAGAGTCACCCGGCGGCAGTGACTCCAGCTCCAGGTACAGACCCGGGCGAATAACCAGGGAGGGGGACGCCTGTCGGGGTGACCCTGCAGCCCCCACCCCGTGGCTCACCCCCGAGCTGCCCTCCGGGAAGAAGCCAGCTTGGCGCAGTGGCTCAAAGCTCACTGCATCTTGAGGTCCTGACTTGTGTCCTTGACATGAGGGGTGAGGGCTAGGACCCATCCACAACCAAGTAGGGACTCACTGGCCCCCTTCTCTTGAAGGTGGGCTGGGAGGAAGCCTGGGCCTCAAGCCTCCACATGAGGTGGGGCCTCAGTCCATACCTGCCGCAGGGATTTGGAAGATCAGCCTGCAGGTGTGTCCAGGTGTGTGGGGGTGGCAGCAGGGGTGAGTGGCAGCTGCGCTCCCTGCTCCTCTGAAATCCCACGGTGAAGGCGGTTCTGATGGCTCCGCCCCCCGGCGAGGGTGACCTTGGCTGGGTAAGGACCATTTCCATCAAGACTGCAACTGAGATTTGACATTCCTACCATCACGTGGTTATTTCTTCTCGATCTGCTATGGTGTTTGGAGCTCAAAATCAGTGATTCAGGGCAGTCTGCATGCTCAGCAGTGGGAGTTCAGTAATCATTTGTTGAATGAAAGAAAACAGAATATTCTCAGGCAGGATGCACGCTCTGCTCAGAGCTGGGTGTGGCTGGAATCTGCCAGCCGAGGGTTTCCAGGGGCTGGTTAAAGTGTTTTGTTCCTTCATTTTTGCATCTCTAAGTACCGGCTGACTCTCAGTCTGTTGCCCTGGGAAAGAGGCCTGAGTGTCTGCTGCTGTTAATACTGACACCAAAACATTAAACCGCCCCTGCAGAGACGTACCGTGTTCTTCAGGGACCCCCAGTGCACACGATTCTGTCCAATGCTTTGGAAGATAAAAGATATGGCTGTCATATAAGCACTCAGTGGGGGAGGTGTCCCGACAGGCCTGCGGCCCGGGACCGGGATCAGGGCCTGTCAGGAGCTCAGGTCTTTCCGCAGGTGTGTGCTGGGGGCTCTGGCCAGCCTCTGGCCCTGGGATGTCACCAGCGAGAGTGAGGAGCCCAGAGTGGTCCCTTCCCAATGTTGAGGCTCCAGTGTCGGCCCTTCGCTGTGAGACCTGCCCATGCAGATGGGGGGTGGTCTCGCCAAGTCAGCAAGTGTCTGCCTGCCTGGGAAGGTTCAGAGCTCGTGGAGAGCTTTCTGTGGAAAGTGCTAACCCACTGAGCAAGATGGGACTGGCTCCTGGCGGCCGGTTTGGGCAGCCGCCCCTGGACAGGGGCTGAGACCACTGCACAAGGGCCGTGTCTAGCTTTCTCCACTGCCAGCAGCTCCTCTCTCCCTCCTTTCCGCAATGCTGCCTCTAATTTCTCTGCCTCTCTTGCCTCACCTATGCTCGCTCTCCCTTTCTTTCCGCCACCCTTTCTTGGTCCACTTTTCTCCCTCTGTCCCATTTCCTGCCTCTCTCCTCCACTTCCTTTCTGCAGCCGGTCTCCTGTCACCCCCCTTTTCTCTTCCTCCCTCAGGGACTGGGCAGCCTTCCCTCCCTGTCAGCTGGGCTCAGGGTCAGAGACCCCAGCATGTCGGGCGGGTGGGGAGTTAAGGCACCTTTATTCTGTGTTGTCACCAGCTGAGTTGATTTCCTTCTGGAGAACGGCCGTTGCACCAAGGATTCCCTTAGAAATGGGATGACCACACATCCTGAGCTTTGGGGCAGTTCCCATTTCAGATGCCAATTATTGGTTGACCCCAGCAGTGCCCACATCTGTGAGAAACCATCGAACTGACCCATATGGCTGGGGTTTTTCTACCTCAATGTAGGAGCAGCCTCCGCCTTCTTCAGAATAGGCAGGGCAGCGCCTGGCACCAGGTTGGCAGGGCGTGGGGGAGGACGGAACTGGGGCGCCCTGGTGAGGGCCCTGCAGAGCGGAGTACGCCGTCCCGGGGCACGTGCCTGGCGTGTGTGACCAGGCGGTGGTACCCTTCACCCACTGAGGAACTCAGCACCCGCTGTTTTGTTCTGTGTAGTTGTGTGGTGTGTTGAAGTGTGGTACAGGGTTGGAAGGGAAGTCAGAAGGCACCATATATATAACCAGCAGATAAAAAGGGGCAGAAAAGCAAATGACTCACAAGCCGTAAACTCACCCAGTGACCACGAGGAGAAGGAGCATGTCCCAGGGATCACAAAGGAAGCGCAGGCGAGAGAGTGCTCGTGAAGGCGCTGGTCCGGGGTTCTCGTTGGACATGAGCTGGGGAGAGTCCAGGCCGCACTGGGAAGTGAGTGAGTTATAAGACATACATGGACATTTAGCTTTACTAATTTCAAGTTTAAGTCTAAACGTGTTGTCCAATAAGTGCCTTAGGGGAACTGCTTTAATGAGCAGATAGGAATACATTTTAATTAGCAAGTGCTTCTACTCAAGTGGGCGCTTTGAAGAAGCAGGAAGCTCCCGGGCAGCTCTCACGTTAGGTGCTGATGTTTCCGTCTCCCCACTGTTGTGCCTCTCCATCTTTGAGTTCTCAGCACCGGCCACGCAGTAGGTGCTCAGTACATGTTACTTGAGTAGAAGAAGGAATTAGGCAGGGGCTTGGTAAAGGCCATTGATAAGAAAGCAGACTTCAATGTCCCTGTCCCTGAATTATTCCTTAGAGATTTAGTCCTTTGGATTAAACCCTGTCCTCTCCTGGCACAGTCTTTGAACATTAATCCCCGGACAGGGACTACACTTGGAAATCACAGACCCATTCACAGTTTGGAATGGCCAGAGGATGATGTTCTCTTGAGAAGCGCGGGCAGTAGGGTGGCCTGAGTTCTGCGTGGCAGGGTGGGAGAGGGAGACTGAGGTGGGGGCGGGGGCTGTATAAGGAGAGAAGGCACGAAGGCAGATTATGTACTTCTGCAATAACTGACGGAGAAACCCTCCCAGATACCCCCCTCAGAGCTTCCCAAGTTTGGGAAAGGTTGACGGGGAGGAGGAGGAGAAGGAAGGCAGCATTGTCCTTCCGGGCCAGCTGAGTGCTTTGACCCCTCTGACCTGGCCAGTGACCACTCAGAGGGTGGCGGAAGGCAGCAGTGTCCTTGTGGACTTGGTCCTGCCGGGCCGGCAGCGCTGCGCCCCTGCCTCAGGACATCCCAGGGAAAAGACCCCCCCAGTCACAGGGGCTGAGGGCCGCCGAGGCAGGAGTCCCCCAGGCCCGAACTCAGCCTGGCCCAGGGCCACAGCACAAAGGGCTTCACTCAGCGTCTGCCAGCTGCACCCTGCTCCCCATCCAAGTCCTGTCCTCCCTGCAGTTTCCACTTCCTGCCCCACCTCCTCCCTGAAGCCTTCCCTGATAGCCCTTTAATTGGACGTTCTGTGAGATGTGTCTGTGCAGAGGGCTATTTCTATCATTACCCACACGGAGAACTCTCCTCCAGTTTGCATAAACCCTTCTGCATTTGCTCGGGCATTCCTCTAACCCCGAGGCGCCCCCTCTACCTCCGCCCCAGAGAGCTGGGCTGGACCCTGGGCCCTCTATCTTTAGACCAGCCCACAAGTGGCCTCGCTGGCTGGCCTCAGCGGCCGCTTCTCCCAGGCTCTGCACAGCCTCGGGCATCCTGGTCTGGGGTAGGAGGGCACGGGGCGGTGTGCAAAGGCAGCTTCAGGGCACTTCCCTCTGGGTTCCGGAGCAGAGCTGGCCACGCTGCCACTCACCTAAGCTGCCTGCTCCTGGGGCAGCATTCTCCCCGTGCAGCTGGGCTTCAAGTCGGGGGCCAGGGGCTTCCCGGTGGGAGGGTAGCACGGCCACAGGAGAAAAGAGCAAGCCCCAAGCTGAGGGTTGGGTCCTTGGGCCGGAGTCCTCTCGGCTGAGATCTGTCTGTGTGTGTGTCTAGCGTGCACTGCCCAATATGGGGTTTGGAATAGTCGTATTTCAGAGCAGGAAGGAAGGTGATGGAATTCAGTTCAGCACTTTATTATGCTGTGTTGAATTGTTCCCTAATTGTTTCCAGACAGTATATAATGAGGCAATAAGTTGTGTGGGCCAGATGGCGAGTGCTCCAAGAGCTCAGAGTGGAAGTCAGAAGCGCTTCCGTGGAGGGGTGAGACTTGGCTTGGACCTCCACAGGCGGTGCCCGTGGCCAAGCACTATTGGGGGCTGTGTGCCAGGCTTCTTCCTGCATTCAATCTTCACCCTCAGACCTTTAGGGCGGCTGCTGTCATTGCCCCCTTTACAGATGAGGAAACTGAGTCACCACTTCCAGGTGCGGGGTGGAGGAGCTGGAACTCGCCCCGTCCAGTGCGACCCTGGGGCCCCAGCACTGACGGGCCATGCTGGACGGAGGGATCCTCCCTTCTGGGCTGCGGGCAGGTCACGCAGGGTTGGGTGGCTTCCCTTAGCTTTCTTCCCAAGTCCTCCATCTTGTATAGTCCTGTCCTCGGCTCCCGGCTGTTAGACTGTAATAAAATGCCATAGTGACTCAGGTAGGTAATTACGTACATATTCCCTTCCCATAATGACTGCTGTCCTTGGTGCTACAGGCAAGGTGATCTGTAGGGCCTCCCGTCTCCCCTCTCCTCTTTCCCACTTTTTTTTTTTTTTTGGTATGTTTTTATTGATTTTATTTTTTTAAATATTTTTTATTGTTTAAAATATTACATATATTAGTACATATATCTCCGTTTTTCCCCCATTGACCTTCCCCCAGCCTTCCCTGTCTCATGCCCTCATCCTACCCCCTCAGTGTCTTGTGTCCATTGGTTGTGCTTATATGCATGCGTACAAGTCCTTTGGTTGATCTATTTCCACCCCCCACAACACTCCCCAGCCTTCCCGCTGTAATTTGACAGTCTGTTCGGTGCTTTACTGCCTCTGCATCTATCTTTTTATTCATCAGGTTATAATGTTCTTTATTCTCTTTCCCACTTTTTATCTTCTGTGTGTTACCCTCTACCCCAGTCCCTGTGCTTACTATTTCCTGATTATTACCCCCCAAAAATGCTCCTGGGATTTCTGCCTTTCAAAGAGGAGCCCTCAGTGGCAAGGTCACCCCAAAGGAAAGAACTATGATGTGGTGACAGCTGTGGGGGGCCAGGCAGCAGAGGGTCTGCGCGCCCGCACTGTGGTGCAGCCTGGCTTAGCCTAAGCCCTTCTGGTCAATTTCACTTCTGCGGAAGGACAAAAATAAATACGTAAATAAAGGGACAGCGCTCTTGGGCTCCATCCAGCTGGGAAGAATTCGGAGGCTCGGGTTTGGCAGCGTTCTGGGCTGGGTGCTGGAAAAACCGAACAAAGTTGGCACAGCTTCCCCTTCCCTCCCGGGCACCTGGCGTGGGCCTCGGGGGCCGACACAGGGAGGAGGCTGACTGTGTGGGCAGGGCTGTTAGTGCCCTGACACAGGGAACAGGCTGACTGTGCGGGCAGGGCTGTTAGTGCCCTGACACAGGGAACAGGCTGACTGTGCGGGCAGGGCTGTGGGCGCCCTGACACAGGGAGGAGGCTGACTGTGCGGGCAGGGCTGTGGGCGCCCTGACGCTCCTCAAGGGGTCTCACTCCATGAGCTCCCTGGGCCCCTGAGCATTATGACCCTTAGTTGAGTCTGAATCGAGTCTCTTGGGCAAATAACCACTTACATGAACCTTTCTGTGCCTCAGTTTCCTCACCTATAAAACCCCCACTTTGGAGTCCCCTGCGTGGACCTCCCTGGTAGAGTCTGGCCCAATCTTTGCCCCTGACACGTGGAGGAGTCTGGGTAGGAGATGCTGCCTCTTGGGGACTGTGTTTCCAGATCAGAAGATGATGGGTGACTGTCAGGGCCTCCTCTCTCCCTCCCCCTACGTCAGCTCCCCAAACCGTCCGTTACCCCCTTCAGCAGCCATCACCCATTCTCCCTCCTCTCCTTCTTCTTCATGGCTCCCATGCTCCCGGCCTCCCTGACCATCTGTGAGAATTTTATACCAGTCACTTAGCAAAGGCAGAGGCCACAGAATGGAGTAAGAATGGAAAGAAAAAGGGTCGGGGTCGGGCTGGGAGGACCAAGCACCCACCCCATAACCAGCTTAGGGGGCTCAGAAAGTAAGGCACCCGGGACTGTCCCCATCTTCCACTTCATGTGGCTGCACACAGCCCGCACCCCCTTCAGCGACGCCATGCCGGAGGGCGGGGAAGGCTGCCCAAGGCTGGCCTCTGCTCTGTAGCAACTGGGCAGACACAGCGAGGAAGAGGATTCCAGACTGAGACTAATCAGGGAGAAAGAAGACCAGATCAGGGCCCTGGCACTGCATGGAGAAGAGGCCTGAGGTGAGTGATGAACCAAGAAGAGGCCACTGGGCCCAGCCAGTGTGGCTCAGTGGTTGAGCGTCAAACTATGAACCAGGAGGTCACAGTTTGATTCCCGGTCTGGGCACATGCCTGGGTTGCGGGCTTGATCCTTAGTGGTGGGGTGTGCAGGAAGCAGCCAATCAGTGATTCTCTCTCATCACTGATGTTTCTAGCTCTCCCTCCCTCTCTGAAATCAATACAACTATACTTTTTTAAAAAAAGAAAAGAGGCCATTGGATGCAGCTCTTGGCGTGGCCGCCCGGGGCACGGTGGGGAAGCCCAGGAGCAGTCGGACGATGTGCATGAGGAAGGGGACCAAATTGACTTTCGACACCCGGAGGCCCATGGCTGGTGAGCTGAATTTTACAAGGGGAGCTTGTCGGGGCTCCCTGACCTGGGCCCAAAATAAGGCCCCCAAATATGTGCTCTTGCAGGAATGTGCTAGACACGTGACTTGAGGCCCTGCAGAACTGCTGGTTGGGGTAGGGAGGAGTGTCACATTGGGCTCTGCCCTGACCCCCAGCTCCCACCCCAGGCCAGGGATGGCACTTCAGTGAGGCCCATGCTGGGAGCAGATCAGTCACAAGACTTACACGGGTTGCACTCAGAACATCATCAGGCTCTTTAGCTTTCAGTTCTCATATCTCCAAACAGCCCAGGGATCCCTGTGGACAGATGAGGAAACCGTGGCTCAGACAGGGCCATGGTCCAGGCAGGGGGCCGAGCCCGTCTCTCCACCACCGGGAGCTGTGACCTGCCGTTGTCAGTAGCCGAGCCCTCGTGCCTCCCTCTGCGCCTGTGTGGGAAGACACTCAGTCCTTTGTGTTGTCAGGCTGTAGTTTTCAGACTGATTTCTGTGCGTTTGCTCTGACGGGTGGTGTGCTGTCTGGAGCCGGCAGCTGTTCTGGCTCTAGAAATAGCACAGAGCTCACTGAAGGGGGCTGTGGGCCTGAGGGGCGGGGGGAGGGGGAGGCGGGCGGCGGGGAGGGAGGAGGCTGCTTACTGAGAAAACCCCAGTGACCCGGCCGTGGCTTAACCGAGTCAGAACTTGGGTTCTGGGCTCTTAGAAGCCTGGGGTTCCCTTTCTAGTGCCACTAATTACTACCTCAATGCCTGTGGACAAGTTCCTTTACCCCTTGCAGTCTGAGTCTTGGGTATAAAACGGAGAAATAATGCCTGCCTCGTAGGGCAGTTGGGAGGGTTAAACAAGACAAAATTAGAGTCTAGCATCAGGCTGCCACATACAGATGTGCAGGGTGGGCTCTGTGTAAAAACACTAGCCAAGGGGGCAGGTGCGGCTGAAACCCCCCTCGCCCTCACGTGACCAGCCGTGTGCCTGGCATATGGCTTAATTCACCTGGAGAAAAAGGTGCTTTTTCCTAATTTGTAGAGGTGCCATGCCCACGCGGGTTTCCTACCCAGTGTGGAATCAACAAACGACTCTGTGGCTCCTGGAGACTCTGCCCCAGGCTGACGGGGCCTGGGGTGTAGACTGCTGAGCTGGGGCCACTGCCCTGCTCCGGGGGCTGGAGGAGGCCTAACAGGGGTGCTCCTGCTCAGCACAGCCACCTTCCCTGGGCTTTGGTTCCCTGAAGGTCAGCGTCTGGGGAGGAAGGAGTGTGAGATAGGAAGTTGAATTCAGGGGCCTCGTCCTGTACCAGCCAGTAGTTGCTGGGCTCAAAGTACTGTGGCCCCCAAGGAAGACCCCATGGTCCTGAGGAAGCTCTGGAGGGGGGATCAGGCCAACAGGGGAGCCTGTGGGACAGGCTTGCAGGGAAAGGCTGTCAGACTATCTGCACACCAGGCCCTGGGCCTGCTGACATGAGGCCTCCTCCACCTGTAAAGCTGGAGCCCAAGTCTGGGTGGGAGGAGGGGAAATCGTGTCAGGACCACCAAGGCTACTTCTGCCCTTGGCCTTCGGCATTTGTCCTCTCGCTTAGTGGAGGCCCTCAGTGGCTGGCCAGGCAGCCAGGCCCGTCCAGCCTTGCCCATCACAGTCCCGAGGGCACAGAGACAGGGCGCAGGACGGATGCAGCCTGGCACCAGCCTCGGACTTGGCTGCCGGAAGCCAAGTGGCATCTGAGACGAGCTGGGCTCCTGATCTGGCCGGCGGGAACTATTTATACCAGTGAGGTGCCCGAATGGGATGCCAGGGCCCCCTCCCCTTTGAGCTGCATAGAGATCGTCTTTCCAGAATTGAAAGAAGAGACAGTGACAAACTCACCTTGAGAGGCTGATGGCGTTAAGAAGGTTGGAGAAACTGCTTCTCCCAGTCTTCTAGCAGGTTAAGGGGAAACTAGAGCAATTTCAAGGGAGATCTAGGACTTAAAATAAAAGGGCATTTACTAGTGATTCCCAATAATAAAAGAGTCATAACCCCATTACAGAAAAGTCTTTTTTAAAGCATTTTTAAATATATATATTTTTTATTGATTTCAGAGAGGAAGGGAGAGGGAGAGATAGAAGCATCAATGATGAGAGAGAATCATTGATCGGCTGCCTTGTGCATGCCCCCTACGGGGGACCAGCCTGCTCAGGAATCAAACCTGGGACCCTTCAGTCTGCAGGCCAATGCTCTATCCACTGAGCTAAACCAGCCAGGGCCAGAAAAGTATTTTTTAAAACCACTTGGAGAAACCCACTATTAATGTTTTTTTACAGCCCCCCTCCCTTTCCCATGCATTCACATATGTATATGTAATTCTTTTTATAAAACCATAGTTTTATAACTTGCATTTTCCACTCAATGTTATCATGTGAGCCTCTTCCTATGTCATTACACCAAAAAATGGAAGCCTCATTTTTGATGTCTGCATAATGGGCTATATCCAGACCAAACAGGGATTTCCACGCCCCCCTCCAGAATG
The DNA here is from genome assembly GCF_027574615.1 of Eptesicus fuscus. NCBI lineage: Eukaryota > Metazoa > Chordata > Mammalia > Chiroptera > Vespertilionidae > Eptesicus > Eptesicus fuscus. The sequence goes on along the minus strand of NC_072484.1, from coordinate 81,561,885 downwards.
CAGTCCTTGGGCGTCTGTCAGAAGCAGACTAGAGGTGGTTAGCGTGCCCGTGCTTCTGGCAATTTTATTTCCTCAGGTCAGTTGTCTTTAGAGACTGATGGAGCAGTAGAGCTCTCCCTCCCCGCCAAAGGAAAGCCTAGGTAGGATGGAGAAGGAAGCAAGGACTATCAGTTCCATTTTCCAGATGGGAACACTGGAGGCTTTAGACCCAGGCATTGGAACAGTTTTGATTTTGACTTAGGTACCACCCGGGGTGTCTTCAGGCACCTGGAATAGTAGCCCTGAGTGTGAGAGAAGTTGGTGCGGGTGGGGTATAAGCTCAGTATTGGTGGGTGTGCATGTGAAGGGTGTGTTCACAGGTTAAGGGGAAGCTTAACTCAGTCCTTTATTATCTCAAGGAACCTCTAGGCAAGCCCTGGGAGGGACAGTCTCTCCAGAGTCAGCATGTTGCGATGTCAAAGCATCAGAAACACAGTTTGTCTTTGGAATCTGTGGCAGAGATGGGTGATTAAGGACATCCCAACGTCCACGCAGAACTCAGTGTGGGCTTTATTCACAGGGGCAGGAGAGAGGGTTACTAATAGCAGCAGACGGTGGAGACACTTCCTGAGTTATTCATCTCTGACTCAGCTCTGCCATCAACCAGCTGAGGGGCTGGAAGCAAGTGTCTGACTCCCTGGGCATCCACTCTCAGTTCTTGTCCTTTAATAGCAGGAAAAGGGGGGAAAGGGAGTGAATATTTATTGGGTACTTCCTGTGTTCCTGGCACTTGCTACTATTTTCCCTGAAATTATCATCAATATCTTGTCTAAACCCTGTTACATACTAGTATGTGCTACACTTAAAAAAATATTTTTTTTATTGCTTTCAGAGAGGAAGGAGAGGGAGAGAGAGAGAGAGAGAGAAACATCAATGATGAAAGAGAATCATTGACCAGCTGCCTCCTGCACGCCCCATACTGGGGACTGAACCTGCAACTCAGGCATGTGCCCTGACTGGGAATTGAACCATGACCTCCTGGTTCATAGGTTGACCATTTGGGATCATTGTACTGTCTAGTTTCTTATGAGTGATGTTGGGGATTCAGGAGAAAAGGAAGCCAAATGGAGGCTGATGGAGGTAAGGCAGGGACGGTCTCGTGGAGGCAATGGAGGGGCTAGCTGATCGAAGGGCAGGGGCTGATTGGTTTTAACTTCCTCCTGTGTGTGGACCATTAATTCACAGTATCGATCTGCCTTGGTTAGTGAGTGGGGAATTCTGGGGAAGCTTGGTATTGAATTTTAGTGCTGGATGGGCCTTTAGATATCACCTAGTTCAAACAGATTGTTTTAAGGAGGAGGAAGCAGAGGCCCAGAGCGGGGAAGTGATTTACCCAAAGTCACACAGCTGGTGTAGAGGCATGTCTAAGATATGCCCACAGCTTTCCCATCTCTGTCCTCCTAACGACCTCCTGCATCATTTGAATAGGGAGCTTTTCTGGTAGCAGCCTGAGATCATGGCTTTGGATGACCCAGTGGATTCCGAAGGGCTTGGTGCCACTGGCTCTGGTTGCGAATGATGATCTTTGTAATCAGATACCAGACCCCACTTTGTGTTGTGTGACTGGAAAACCACATGAATTAAAGCCAAGGTCATGGACTTTTTTTGTGGCCCCAGGCTGACCTCTTCCTTGTTCTTAATTACAGATAACAGGATCCTTTTTAACCAATTCAAACAGAAAAGGATTTATCAAGGGTCCAACTAGTTCCGTAGACAGACACCAGGCAGAGCTTCCAGAAATGCCTCCCCTAATTACACTGTGAAATGAGGCCACTGTGAAAGCTGCGGCCTCTGATATAATCGTGAAAGTGCTGCCACCACTGCAGTTTCCAAGAGCCATGCCACCTCGGCCACATTCTGCACCAGCAAAACAATGCTTTGAGGCTTGTCATTCTTCTCCAATAACAGTCTCGAGCAAGTGCTTCTGAATGGTTGAACTTCAACTTCATCCAGAACCTAGCTGCAAGGGAGTCTGGGAAATACAGTTCTTAGCTTTCCTGCCTCTGTACTACAGAAGGTACAGAGATAACAAAGACAGTTCCCATGCTTACAGTTTGGAAGGGAAATGGATATATAAATAGACTATTTCAATACAATGTTATTTGCTCTAATGAAAAGACAGTGTACAGAGGACCATGGAGGTAATGGTCAGGAAGCCTTCCCAGAAGTAGGTGCATTTAAAGTGGGTACTGAAGTATTAATATGAATTTGCTGGGTGAGAACAACAGAGGAGGGAGTTCAAAAACATGAGGGAAACAGAGAAAAAAGTGAGTGTGATATGTTGGGGATCCCAAATGCCTAATCTTATTAACTCTACTTCAATTCTTTTATGATAAAAGAACAAGGAGACAACTTATTTTATAAATAGGAGCCAATTTGTTGTATGAAATATTTTCATATTTTGAAATATAATTTTAAATTACTTAAATATATAATTATAGTACTGTCAAATTAACTATTGCTATATTAAAATTATTAAGAACATATTTATGAATATATATTTATATTTTTATTTACTTCAGAGATGAAGGGAGAAGAAGAGAGAGATAGAAACATCAATGATAAGAGGGAATCATTGATTGGCTGCCTCCTGCACGTTGAACCGAGCATGCAAACCAGGCATGTGCCCTTGACCAGAATTGAACCTAGGACCCTTGGGTCCACAGGCCGAGGCTCTCTCCACTGAGCCAAACCAGCTAGGGCTTATGAATATATTTTTAAATTTAACTATGAAATTATATTTAAAAGTTACTTTAAAAATATTTTGTTCTAATATTTTAAAATATTTAAATATATGGTTATGCTTTAAAATTAACTGTTGTTTTATTAAAATTAAAAATAACACATATTTATAAACAGAATATGTTTTAAAGTATTAAATATTAAAATAAAAGCTGTTTAGCATACAAATATTTAAAAAAGACACCAACTTACTGGGTAAAATGATGTAGTATTTCTTAAGCAGCCGCACATAAGTTTGCACATGTAAGTTGGACACGTGAGAACACAAGCACAAACTGCCGACAGGTTTCTGGGAAATGCCTGAGGAATGCCTGTGTTTTAAGTCCTTGCTCATGGATTGCAGGGCCCGGGAGCAGCCCTGGGGCACCTCTCCCACTTCTGATTCTCCAGGGCTCCCTACTGCGAGGTCACTGCCCCCACATTTAGAGTGGCTTGACCCTGCAGGCTTCTCTTCTGAGGAGTTGAGGCTGCCATGCGCCCAGCCTCCCAGCTTAATCTGCCCGGTCTCTTCTGTGCAACCTCCAGGCGGAGGCCATGAGGAGAGGGTCACCTGGCCTCTGCCCAGGAGGCCCACCCTGCCTCCTTGGTCGAGCCCAGCAGTGAACCACTATGTTTTATCTTCAAGGGAACCTCCCCCTCAATTCATCCCTCCCCACCCCCAGTCGGGTGATGCACTTCCTTCCAGGGTGAGAGAAGGGGAGGCCTTAAAGGGATCCTCGGCAGTGCCCGTGGGACACCAGTTGTCCTTGTAGGTGAGTGGACAGGAGCAGCCTTGAGGCTCATGGTGCAGCTCTGGGCAAGTGAGTTAAATCCTAGAGCCTGTCTGAGGCTTATGGCATCACTTTCCTTGTGGGCTGGTTATAAAGATCAAAGTGGATGCCTCCTTGTCAAGTGCTGGGCCCGTGGTAAGGACTTGGCAAGCATTGGCTGAAATTGGATTTGTGATTCTGCATGAAGCTGCTGAAGGGCCCCTGAGGTGGCTCTGACATGCCTGGAGCCGGCTGGTGTTGGAGGGGCTTGGGCACCTCTGCAGTGGGATCTAGACCAAGCCTGGCCGTGCCCCAAACTGACAGTGGGACCTGGGGCTCCATCTGTTTAGCCTCAGTTTTCCCAGCTGCCAAATGGGGAGAAAGAAATGTCACTCTCACCTAGTCTCTGCGTGAGCATGGGAATCAAGTGAGCTAACGGAGATGGAAATGCTTGTTCAGAAGAAAAGTAGTGGATCTCAGCTATGCTCGTGGCTGTCGCTGTGTAACACTTTCCCAAGAGGAGGATGAGGGGGCAGGAGAGGGCAGGGCTGGCTGAAGGCTGCCACCTTGCCGCCCGGCCCAGTGCTGCCTCCTTCAGTGACTGATCACAGGAAGAGCCAGAGCAAGTTCCCTTTCCAGCCACCAACTTGGAACCACTTGCTTCTGAATGTCATCATTTGCTGAAGCGGGGTCATACTCCCATAAATGCTTACGCTCAGTGATCAAGCCAGAGGCCCCAGCCGTCCTGGAGCCTTCCACCAGCTCATCTGCTGGGTGGGACTGGTTTGCTCTATTTATTTGACAAGGACAGACTCCCCAACAAGGGTCCCTGAAAGTCAGGCCGGCTTCTCTGCATAGTAACCTCTGTCCCTGTTGGTTCCCAGGTACTTTGAATTTTACGAGGGCCCTTTAGAATATAACTCCACAAGATGCCTGGAGCTGAGGAACGAGATCTTGGAGGTGAAGGTGCTGTCCATGTGAGTGTGGCCGGGCTGGGTGGTGGGTGCGTGGTGCACGCGGGAGTGGGGCAGGGCCAGGGGGCAGGTGGGGATTTGGGCAGAAGGAAGTACAGTAGGAACCTCGGTGGATCAGACAGAACAAGCATTAGGTCTTCTTCCCAGGGCCCTGGCATCGGGAGAGCTCCGAGGGCCGCACGCAGGGATGATTGTGTTTTGTGAAAAAAGCCCAAGTTTGCTAGGCCACCTCTGTTGACTTGGCCTTTCAGTCCCGGCTCAGTTACCGGTCTCCGAGATTATCATCACCGGCTCCTTGGGTATAGAAATCGAACAGGGCCCGGGAGCGTCTTACCTGAAATGTAGTCCTGTGTGCGAGGGCTAAGCATCACCTTCCTGCTATGGTCTTTTAAACATTTTATATTCGTTAAAATTTTACAAAAAGGTAAACAAGCGAAAAGTCCCTTGCCCACAGCCCCCCAGTTCTCTTCAGAGGTAAGAGGCCACCCCTGTGTCCCCTGCATCTTCCCAGAAAGTCTACACAAAACCCAGCATCTACGTACAGGTATTTTTCACTCTTTCTTTTTTTAAAAAATGGCAAAAGTCCCATGCTCTCTCCACCCCCTCAGCAATAGATCACCATGGCTCTGTTACAGCCCATGTGAGAAAAAGTGTGTTACATGCTGAACATTTTAGCGCGTGGGCCTGTCCTGGCTTTCCCTCCCGTGACTGCCATGAATTTGGTAAACCATTCAGAGGACTGGGTGCTGTGTTCATCAGGACAGGATGTATGTTGATTTTAAAACAGTTATGTCTGGATATGGAAGAAGTGCAGTTTGTTGAGGCCGGCAGTGCTGGGCGCTCCAGTGGGCTCATGGGCCCCGGACACGATCCCTGCACTGCAGTCCATGGCCCACAGGCAGGAGCCATCGCTGCTTTAGCCCTTTGACATGGTCTCCGGGGAGTGTGGGTCATAGGAAGAACATGAGCCTTGGGTTCAGGCAGACCTGGGCTCCAAAGCCGACGCTGGGCTTTACCAGCTCTGCATCTTCATACAAATGACTTAACCTCTCTGAGCCTTCTCTTACCTATAAAAATGGGGACACTCTCACCTCGTTTTTCAGGGTTGCTATAAAGACTAGTTGAATTAACATATGTGAACATAGTAACCCAGCAGTCCACATACATAGTAGCACACATAGTAGGTGCTCAGTGTTCATTGCTTCTTCCCTTTCCTTCTCTCCCTTCCTTCCTTCCTCTCTGGAACCAGCAGCAGCAGCAACAGCTTTTCTGGGCTGTCTTTCAGACTCCGTAAGCTTAGTAGCTGCAGGAAATGTCCAAGATAAGAGCAAATGTCCAGCTGGGATTAGCTGTGTCGCTCATGGTTTCTGTACTAACCCAGGGGCTTTATGCCCCCTCTAGAGAGGATCATGTGAGCGGCTCACCCTCCCGCAAACCCCTCCCAGCCTTGGGCTGAGCACACACCGTGGCGGCGCCTGCCCCCAGGAGCTCCCAGCCCAGCGGGGAAGCGATCAGTAATAACTGATTACCTGAGGGAGATGAGGGTGACAGGGAACTGGACCTGGGCTGGGGGGAGGGGTAGTCAGGCCAGGCTTCTCTGCGGAAGCGATGGTGTGAAGGGTGATAGGAGTTAACTAGGCCAAGAGGATTCCTGACCGAGGGAACAGTTTGTGCAAAGGCCCTGTGCCAGGAAGGAGCCCGCTGTGTCCCAGGCTGTGCAGGGTCAGGGCAGCTTGAATGCCAGCAGGAGAGGGGGAAACAGAAGCAATGCTGCTAGAGGGGCGGGATTTAGTTTTGTCGTTATCAAAGGGCAGTGGGAAGGGTTGGAAGCAGGCGGCGGGTAGGATGTGATTGGTGTTGGCTACATTCCACCGAGGAGTGGGGATTTAGTGGCGAAGATGGGTGCCCGGACCTCGGTTAGGAGCCACATCCATAAGCTCATAAGCAGAGAGCGAGCCTTTATCTTTTCCCCAAATTCAGAGACTGCAGGCCTGCCCGTGCCGCACTGTGCAAACCCAGGGCCCTCGTGGAGAGCACTCGGTACCGTTTCAAAGGGCAAGTCATCCATTTTTTTAAATTATGAAAAACAGACAGTTTCTCCATGGTTACTTCAAGGTCTGCACAGGATGGCCTGGGGGACCCCATATACTTGCCTTCCCTCTGCGTGGCTTCCCATTCCTCCACCCGCATATTGTTTATATGCTGGTGTTTGTCCCTGTGCTGGTGGCTTGTTGGGCTCCCATCACAAGGGACCACAGACTGGGGGCTTCAACACCAGAGCTTTCTTTTCTCCAAGTTCCGTGGGCTGGAGTCAGAGGGCGGTGCCAGGAAGGCTGGGTCTCTCTGTGGCTTTGCGATGGCTGCCTTCCCTGTCTTCACACGGTCGTCCCTCTGGGTGCCTGTGTCCTGATTTCCTCTAATGAGGACACCAGTCACAGCGGATGAGGGCCCACTAGGGATGCCATTTTAACTGAACCACCTCTCCAAAGACTCTATCCCAGAAAGACGGTCATGTTTTGAGATGTTGGGGGTTAGGGCTTCAACATATGAATTTTGGGAGAGATACTACTCAGCTCATAGTAGTCCCTATCACACCTTCCATTCAGGGACTAACTTAGAAATTGCCTGGGCTCTTGGTTTCAAGCCCGAATCACAAATGTTGTGGGGTGCGATGGGGAGCCTCGTATTTCCCCATGATCTGTGCCCACCCTGTCCCTTGTCGTGTTGGTGGCCTTGGGTCCTCTGCGTGGTTGGCGTTAGTTCTCATCGCTGCCTCTGGGCCCCTGAACTGAAGAACTATCCCAGCTGGGGCCCTCTGGGCCTTGCACCACCCTGGGTCTCCATGGCAGCTGCCGTCCTGTGGTCCCCAGGCCCTGGGAGTGGGCACTGGAGATCTGAGAGGAGAGGAGAGGCTGGGGCTGTTCATAGGGCATCAGCATGGCAGGATGTTGGGGAGACAGGAGCCTCATGCCTCTTTTCCTGAGTCCTCAAGCTGGGGGTCAGTGGGCCTTCTGGGGCTAAAATCCGAGAGCCCAGAGCCCGGCCTCCGATCTGAGTGGTTCTGACCCCCTGGGCACCTGCGTGCTTTGCTCCAGCCTAGAGCTGTGGCCCTACTTGAGGTGGAGACTGTGAGTCATTGGGAAAAGGTTAAATTCTCATCTGTGAGCTGAGGGGCTTGGATGGATGCGCTCTGAGGCCCTTCAGCGCATGCTGTCAGCTGGAGTTCTGTCGGAGATGGGACCTGTGCGATTCATCTGGGGAGATTCTCATCCAACATTGCTCCTCTCAGTGGGGAAAGTCAGTGAGCCGGAAAACCCCACCCGGACAGGCCTCGCTCCTGACAATACCAGATTGTGAGGAATTGTGCTATGACGATTTGTTATGAAAATGCATTGTCCCTATATTGTAAAAATATCGACTTTGAATTCAGTCATTCTAGAGCCTCTTTATTTTTATTTTTAAACTAAAGGCCTGATGCACGAAATTCGTGCAAGAGTAGGCCTTCCTTCCCCCGGCTGCTGGCACCAGCTTCCCTCTGGCACCCGGGACCTGGGCTTCCCTTGTAGCCCCGGCTTCGTCCGGAAGGACATCTGGTCTAATTAGCATATTACGCTTTTATTATTATAGAGCAGCTCCTGCCTGTGCTCACACCCAGATGGTCTCACCTCACCAGCCGCCCTCTCCTGACACCACTTCCCATCTTTCTGGGGTGGGGCCCTCACTGAGACAGGAGAGGGGCTGGGGCCAGGTCTGGCAGGGTTCTCCAGGCGTCTCTGAGTCCTGGATCCTGGCCCTGCATGGGCTCAGGATGTGTTTGTTAAGTGAATGAATGGATGGAAAAGTGAATGTGACCAGAGTGGAAATGAGGAGGTCATGAAAGAAAAGGGGGAAATAAAGGAAAATGAGATGGCCATTATCATCTCATTATTATTGCCATCTCTATCACAAGGCTAGAAAAATACGAAAGTTTATGATAATAAAAAGCAACAGTCCCCTGCCCCACACCCTACCTCCACCCCTGCTGCTTCCAACTCTTGGCTGTCTCTGCGGTACCTGCTCCCATACCTCCCAGCGCCACTGCATGCCACTGTCCCCTGACTTGCCCTGTTTGCACAGCGTCCCCTCCCGTCCTGCCTCGGCGAGTGAGGATTCAGCTCCCTTAGCCCACACCCAGCCCCGCCCCACTATCCTGGGTGAGGACCGTTGCTATTTGTAGTTCTTCTATCTATAGATTGCCCAATAACCTGCTTCTTTTTCTACTAAACATTGGCAGCATCTCTTGATCCAGCGCTTTGTGATATGAGGCTGTTCAAGTTACGCCTACGTTTTAGTTCCAGCCTCTGGCTTCGGTCATCCATGAGTTTACCTTTAAAATGTCAAGGCTGCCAACATGTACATTCTGTGTGTAACCATAGCAGCCTTTTGGGGGCTTTTCTCTATAGGTTGATTCTAAAATTTGAAGATCAGATAATGGTGATTCCATCTTCTTTTTGTACAGTTCTCCCCTTTTTTTTCTGAAGCTTCTAGTCATCTTTTCCCCCTTGAACTCTCGTCTCTATTATGCCCTGTTTCCCGCCCCCACCCCCCTTCTCCCTCAACTAGGCATTCCCCCAGGTTTCCCTTCATCCTCCTGCCTCACCCCGGACAGGCTGCGTCCTGATAGGCCACACATCATCTCCCCAGGGCTTCCTTCTCTGCCTGCTTAGGTCGGATTCATACCTGAGAACCCATAGCTGCTTCTTTCTTGGTTTACTCCTTCATTTTGCTTCTACCCCCTCTTTAAGCAAAGTCCCCAAAAGGATGGGTGGGAGGTAAACTTTTGAGTCCTTCTGTGTCTAAATGACTTAATTCTTCCCTTGTACTTGATTGCTGGTTTGGTGGGGTTGGTATTTCAGGTGGAAGTCATTTCCCCCCAGAATGCTGCTGAAGAGCTTCTGTCATCTGCTAGCACCCAGGGCCACATGCACATGACACTTGTTCCTTTGGAGGTGACCTGCCTTTTCAGATCATGACGTTCTGAAACGTCCTGATGGTGTGCCCGGGATGCACACCACTGGGACCTCTTCAACGGGGCTCATGTCCAAACTCTTGAGCTTCTCTTAGAGTTCTTTGTATTTGCTCCTCTTCATTTTTCTCTGTTTCCTCTTTTTAGTGCATCTAAGAGTTGAATACTGGCTCCTCTAGCACACACATACAGTTTAATCTCATCTCTTGCTATCTCCCTGCCCTTTGCTTCTGCTTCCTGAGAAAAGTTCTTGACTTTATCTTCTAGCTCATCTGGTGAACTTTCCCCCTCAGGAGCTCTTACTTTGTTCTCAGAGTGGCCTGTTCTTATTTTAAGGACCTCGTGACTTCTTGAATAGCTCTGGGGACACTAAGGAGAATATCTTGGAGTTCTGTTTCATGCCTCTCTCTGTAATCATTTAAAAAAACAAACACCAGTATTTTTATTTATTTTTGTGTGTAGGCACAAATAGTGATTAATATGAAACAGTTTAATTAGATACACAGTCTTATATTATGATGAAAAATAATGAAAACAAAAAATAGAAAAATGATGCCCATAATTATAACATACCAAAAAATCAAATATTTTCTCTTTTAAAATGTATTTTTCAATTACAATTGACATGCAGTATTATGTTAGTCTCAGGTGTACAACATAGTTATCAGACATTACCATGCTTTATAAATGATCACCCCAATAACTCTCATACCCCTCTGACATAATTAATGACACCCATATGACACCTTGCGTAGTTATTACAGTGTTACTGACTATATTCCCTAAGCTCTCCTTTACATCCCTGCGACTATTTTAATAACTGGCAATTTGTACTTCTTAAACCCTTTCACCTTCTCACCCATCCTCCCAACCCCCTCCCATCTGTGGACCACCAATTTGTTCTCTGAATCTATACATTTGTTTCTGTTTTGTTTGTTCATTTTTTAAAATTCCACATATAAGTGAAACCATATGGTATCTGTCTTTTCCTGTCTGACTCATTTTATTTAGTGTAATACCCTCTAGGTCCATCCATGTTGTCACAAATGGTAAGATTTCATTCTTATTGTGGCTGAGTATGACCCCATTGTATATATGGACTGCATCTATGCATTTGTCTACGGATGGGCATTTAGGCTGCTCCATATCTTGGCTGTTGTAAATGACGCTGTAATGAACATAGGGCTGCATATATCTTTTCGAATTAATGTTTTCAATTTCTTCGAAATGAATTCTCTGTCATTTTATCTGATGGTTTATCTTGGTCTATTCCCTCAGGTAGACCAGGTAGCCCTTGGTTATCTGTTCCTATTTAAACAATATAAAGCTGATAGGGTCTCTGAGGCTGAGAGCAGCTTTCATGGAGGGTAGGTGTTCAAGATTGCTGCTGGCCCTTTTGCTGTTAGAACATCCAGATCTTTTCACTGGGAGTGATAATTTTTTTTTAAGAAGCCGGAACTGACTGTCTGATTCATTCTCTCTTCCCTCCTCTGCTTGACATTAAATATCTGGCCACCGTGGGGGTGGGCTTGATTGTTCCGGATATGGACTCACAACCCATCCTCATTTTAACACCATGTCCCTGCCCCGTCCTCCACCCCCTTTAAAATTTTCTGTGCAAATCGGCTCTATCCCTGGGCTGTGCCCTTCCTCCTTATGTCACCCCTTCTCCTTCCACACACTTGTTGAAATCTCTCTTCCACTGAGACCTTCCACCCACTCCCATTATTCTATTCACCTGGTAGCTTATACCTTTTTTATTCTTCTGGAATGTGGTGTCTTGGGAGAAAGGAGGTAAGGGCCTGGGATCAACCCTTCATCTTAAAGATGATCTGTGCATCTGTAAAGCAATTTGTAAAATATTTTTACAAACATTATCTCATTGGATCTTTCTGACACCCTTCGAGATGGGCAGGGCAGAGGTTATTGTATCCATCTTACAGATAAAGCAGCTGAGTCTCAGAGGGATTAAATGACTTAGCCGAGGTCACATTGCAAGTTGGGGATGGAGCCAGGATTCAAGGCTGGGTGTTCAGGCCCCATCCTTGGTCCATGTATGATGAGGGCATTGGAGGCTCAGAGAATGGGGCTCAGATGATGGTAACAGTCGAACTTGGGACCCCGGCCTGCAGTGTTGCCACGGCTGTGTTTCTGGGAGGCATTAGCAGTAGAGGGGGCTGCTCTGGGGCCTGGGTTGCAGGAAGTGGGGGAGGGAATGAGTGTGTGAGCCAGGGTGCCGCTGGGCAATGACACTTCTCCTCTGGTGTCACAGGAGCTTGAGGGATAAGAGCTGCTGTGGGGGTTTGGGAAAGCCAGAGGAAGGGTCAGGATGAGAGGGGTGCTCCTTCCAGCTCTTTAAAGCTGCCAAGCAGGTGTGTGAACTGGGTCTGAGGCCCATGTCCCACTCTGCTTCCCAAATTCATGGACTTTGTTGCTATCCCGACTTCTCCTGAAATCACCCCTCCACCCACTGTCATGTGTCTCCTGTAGGCGAGGCTTGCCTGTTTGGGAACAACTACATCTCCCTGCAGTTAAACACAGGGAAACAGCTCTGTAGAATGAACCTGTCTTATTTTATTTTTTCAATCTTATGGTTAAGTGAGTATTTGCCCTTTTTATTTTACTTGTTTTATTATTATTATTTAAAATCCTCACCCGAGGGTATTTTTTCCATTGATTTTTAGAGAAAGTGGAAGAGAAAGGGAAAGACAGAGAGAAATATCGATGGGAGAGAAACACATTGATTGGTTGCCTCCTGCATGTGCCCCAACCGGGGCCTGGAATTGAGCCTGCAACCCAGGTACATGCCCTTGACCAGAATCAAACCTGGGACCTTCAGTCCGCAGGCTCACGCTCTATCCACTGAGCAAAACTGGTGAGGGCGGTATTTGCCTTAAAAAAAGAAATCATGGTCCTAACCGGTTTGGCTCAGTGGATAGAGCGTCGGCCTGCGGACTGAAAGGTCCCAGGTTTGATTCTGGTCAAGGGCATGTACCTTGGTTGCGGGCACATCCCCAGTAGGGGGTGTGCAGGAGGCAGCTGATTGGTGTTTCTCTCTCAACAATGTTTCTAACTCTCTATCCTTCTCCCTTTCTCTCTGTAAAAAATCAATAAAATATATTAAAAACAAACAAAAAAACAAACAGAAAAAAGAAATCATGGACCCCTTTGGGAAGCTGATGAAAGCTTCCGGTTCTCCCCAAGATGTGTACCCGTGGACAAGCGTGAGATTGTCACTATGATGCAGGGGGCTCAAGGGTTCCCGTGAGCCCTTCAGTGGACCCCAGAGTAAGAGCCACAGTTACAGTAGTTTTCTGCTAACACCCAGCTCCGGGGGGGCTGGCCACCTCCCCATGCTTGAGCAAACCAGAAGGACCTTCCAGGGCTGCTGTCTATACTCCGCCCAGGCCAGCCAGCTTCTGAACCACCACCGCCAGGCGACCCCGGACAGCGCAGGGTATAGGCGCAGGGAGGGGACTGCGGCCGGGCAGGAGGTTATGGTCCATGCAGCATTCCTGAGAAACTCCGGTCTGCACCGCTCAGTGGGAAGACGGTCCAACCGTCTAATGCTTTCCGCTGGTTTCAGTCAAAGCGCGAATCCCACCTGAGTTAGACGTTCCCTTCCCAGAGAGCACGTTAGGCACCACAAGCCGAGATGTTCAAAACCCGACGAGCATCAAGAAAGCCTTGCAGATGGGTGTTCCGGTGAAAGGAGCATGTCCCAGGTTTCTCAGCTCTTCCTGTGTGTCATCTGGAAGTTGTGAGCAGGGCATACCCAGTGCTGAGCCCTACTGTGTGCTAAGCACAGTGTGAGGGAGGCTCAGACATTCCTTTGCCCTCTCTAGGTAGATGTTCCTGGGGCATCCAGGCAGGTCCTGGGGGGTGGGCATGTGAGGAAGAATGCTTTAAAAATGTAGCCTGGCTTTTTAAAAATCAGATATGGGAAGACACCCAGACACAGACATGACATCGTGAAGGAAGAAGTTCTGATACTCCCAGATCCCTAGAAAGAGGAGGCACGGCTCGCCATGCAGGGCCACCCGGGGAAGCAGAAGAGGTGAGGGGAAGCCTGGGTGAGAGCCTTCATGTGGTTCTCACAGGGAGGAATGGCAAGGAGGGGCGGACAGGGTTAGGACTGGCCAGTTTGAACGCTTTCTATGGGCTCTGTGGCATAGGGACTGCCCCTAGTGGCTTGAGACCTGGCCCCGGCATGATTAGGGCGGTGAGCCACTGGTTGGGTTGATAAAGGAGGTGGTTGCAGGTATGGGCTCTGGATTGGTCGGTGTGATATGAAAGGTGTGCTTGCAGGAGATTGTCTGCCATCTCTAGGGATTAGCAAGGCCCCCAGGGCCAGAGCATCAAGAATACAGAAACTGAGAAAATACAGTTAATACAAAGGACCAGCCAGGATTTGGCAGAGCGGGGAGCAGGAGGGAGCATGTTTGGGAATGACGACACTCTGCCGGCCTGGCCCTTCATGGACTCTTCTGTCCTCCACTCCCCAAGGGTGAAGCAGTCGGAGCTGTTCGACAGGTGGAGGAGCCTGCAGATGTGCAAGTGGGCGATGAACATCTCCGAAGCCAACCAGTTCAAGTACCTATGACTCTTCTGTCCTGCCCGGGGTCCTCTCCCTGCCTCCTCTGCACATCCTCCCGGTCCTGCAAGGCCCAGCCCCGGGGCATCTCCTTGGAGCTGGTCCTGACAGAGCTCTGGAGTCTGGGCAGGGTGGAGGCTCTGACTCAGCATGCAGGCTTAGGCGGCACCTGCTGGGTGCTGTCCTCCACATTCTCACCCTGCAGCATCCCTGCAAGGTCAGTGGTGTCGTCTCCAGTAAAGCCGAGGTTCACTGAGACTCACCGAGGTGAAGCGATTTTCCGGAGGTCTCTAGCAGGCCTGTGCCTTAAGGCACAGTAAGCACAGTCCACGGCCCCATCCTGTTCCCCTCCTCACCTCTAGCCCAGCAGCCCCTCCTCCAAGCTCTAGAGTTCTTCTAGCCCAGCGGTCGCCAATCTTCCAGACCTCACCGACCACTGGTTGGCGACCGCTGTTATAGCCTATACTGAATGTTTGAGTGCTGCTGTAGGTGATTTTCTCGTGGCTCTCTAACCAAAATTTACAGATCATAAGCTCCCGGAGCTTAAAGTTCTCCAGCCTTTGAGAGTCGCCTACTATAGAAGTAGAACATGAACTTGAGCCAAGTACAGGAAGAAGCGGGGAAGTCCAAGTTCTGGGCTTACGTGCTGCCCAATCCACCCTTAGAAAGAGAGATTACTGTGGGGACTGGGCAGGCAGATAACCCCTCTGGGTGGGTGCGGCCCGAGAGCCCTGAGGAAGTGGCAGTACCAGTTCAGGGAGATGCACAAGGCTGAGTGGACAGAAGCCTCATCAGTGGGATTCACAATATAAAGAAATAATAATAATAATAATAATAATAACAACAACAACAACAACAACAATAATAATAAGCACCAGGAAGATCATGTGGCAGGAGGAAAACAGAGAGGCATAGGGCCCTTTGGCAGGGATCAGCCAGCAGCTTGTGGGGGAGAGACTCTGGGGTAACTGAGACCCTTCTGGGATGGGAATGGGGGGTGGTTTCAGGTGTGGGAAGTGGGGATGACATCAGGTCAGGCCATGCTTTAAGAGGAAAAACCTTCAAGGCCAGTCACTGTTTCCCTTTGCTCTTATTACAAGCTCATGGAACAATAATAAGACGCTCAGTTCAGGTTCGCAGGAATCTGGTACAGTGAGGTGTGTGTGTGGTGGGGCGTAGGAGGACTGTACTAGAAGACAGGCATGAGCATTCTAGAAAGGAATCCTGTAATGGAGGCCTTCCCTCACCCTACTGCTTACCAAGTAAACCACATTGGCATTCTGGTTTATGTATCAGGCACTCCTGAGTTTGGTTAGTATGAGTCAGTCTCCTCCAGTTGTCTGACAAGATCGAGTTTCCGGACCAACAAAGATAAACAGCCCAGATGCGGGTTTGTCATGCTGACCCATGGCCCCTGCCTGGCCAGGCCTCTAGCCTTCCCTTGGGGAAGCCTCAGTCACATTCTGAAACCCAGCCCTCCACAGGAAAGAATGCTCTCCACAGCCAGTAGCCAGCTGAACTCCCCAGTGAAGTCCCTGCAAGAACGAAGTCATAGAAAGTATCTGTATAACCTTCCTGGCTTTGGCAGCCTAGAGTCATGGAATTACAGAGGGTCAGATGAGCCAGCCTTGTTTTATACAGATAAGGAAACTGAGGCCCAGGGAGGGCAAGAGACCTGCCCAAAGCCCCACAGCTGGTGGGAGCAGAGCAGAAACTAGAACCCAGGTTTTTGACCCCAGGTTGGCAAGCCAAGCCTCCATCCAGGACCTTGGGTGTAAACTTTCCAGAGAGCTCCTCCTCAATTTTAGTTAATGGTCATCATCCGGGCTCCATGGAGAAGGCGTTCCGTTCCTCCTGTGGCTGCCTGGGCACCGGATGTGACTGTGCCTGGAGCCAGTGCCAGGGGAAGAAGGCCAGGTGGACTCAGCCCACTGCTGCTGCTCTAGGAGAAAGCATGTCCCCCTGGGCCCACAGTCCCTGATGGAGTGGGTAGCAATTTGCATCCTTTGTCAAGCCTGGCCCCTCTGCAGCCAGGGCGGGGGGAGAAGGGCGTGCCCAGGATCTGACCCAGCACCAGGCCTCACCAGCAGGCCTGGGAGAATGCCCCGCCGGTAGGATGCCAGCCGCAGGGAAGAGAAAAACCAGGCTCTGTGGCTGGCTGACTCCCAGGCCGGCCTCAGCAGCCACTTTCTCCCTCCGAGGGTGTTTTCAGCCTGCTTACCTCGTCTCAGTGTCCACCCTTCTGGGAGCTCATATTTGAGTGTTTTTGTGAGTGATAAACCACAGGTTTTAATTATTTTTAAAATTAAATAATGAACTCCTGGGAACTTGCTTGGCAGCCAGGGTCCATTCTGCAGGAAGTCATCCAGTATCAACTCACCGTCCCAAATTTCTGATCTTTCTCGCCGGCCCGCCCCCCCCACCCCCCCGCCATTCCTAAAGCACTTTCTAAATGATTGAAATGGTACATTTCTGTTGACTGCGTGTGTCTTGGCTTTTGGGCCCCATCTTACAGGGAACATGCCTTGCCTAGAGTCTGATAGAGGGGCCAACGGCCTGAGGAAGGGCTCTGCATCCCAGGTTTCCACGAGGACTCAGTTTCCACGTCCATTGGCCTGTTTCCAGGAAGTGGCAGAAAGCTTAGCAGATCTTCATGGGAGCTCAGATGAGGAATGATTTGTCCCGCAATTGGCAGGCACCTGGTTGTCAAGCACCTGAGTGACTGACATGCGGGATCCGGAGAAGCAGGGTCCCTGCCATTGGGGGCTTTCATTCAAGTGGGGGAGGGAGGTGGCGGACGAGGAAGTGGGTGGGACCCTTGGAGGCCAGTGTGGTCAGTGGGGACAGAGAGAAACCTGGCTCCCACCCGAAAGGCCCAGGCATTGGGAGGAGTATGGAAAGGGTGGCATGAGCAGAGGTGTGCGATGGGAAGGGGAGTGGGGACAAAGTGGGGCTCCCAGGTCTCCCCGCAGGGCCTCTGTGTCCTGATGCCTCCGTTCTTCAAGAGGCTCTGCTCTGTCCCGTGTCATCAGTCTCTCCGGTCTGTCTCCTGCACGCAGGTCCACTCTGTCCAGATGCTGCAACGCCCCCTCCTTCCTCTTCACCACCCAGAAGAACACGCCCCTGGGGACAAAGCTCAAGTACGAGGTGGACACCAGCGGCATCTACCACATCAACCAGGAGATCTTCCGCATGTTTCCCAAGGTGCTGCTTTGGGCAGGGCGGTCTGGGCGGGGCAGTGGAGCTGACCCAGCCGGGCCCTCTGTGGCCATGCCCAGTGGTTTGGCACTGCTCGGCTGTGCCCTCTGCACCCAGTCCTGGCCCTGGTTGGCCATGGTCTGAGGCTCAGTAGAATGTCCTCTGGGGTTCTGTCTGGCATAATGAATGGCAACCGGCTATTATTTGGGTGACTTTTGGCAAGAATGTGGTTATAAAATTTTGGCTGTTGCATTGCTGGTAGAGGACATCCTGAAGATAAGCATTTGTCCCCCACAAGAGCAAAAACATCCATGCGAAGGCTGTGCGTGCACAAGAAATCAACCAATACAAAGCACTGCACTGAAAGAGAGGCCTATATTGGATGACCTTAGGTGGTCGTTTTGTTTTTCAAAGACTCAGTCTGCCCATCTGCAACATGGGGTTTGGACTGGAATGGGTTTGGCTGCTTATAACAGAAAATCTAACATATCAGAGTCTTAAAGAAGATACACATTTATTTTTTCATTTCACATACAAGAGATCTGGAGATGGCCATCCATCCAGGGCCAGCACCGTGGCTCCCTGGTCATGGGGACCACAGAGGAGTATCCATGTGTGCGAACTGCTCAGGTCACTGAGGCTTAGGTACATGCACTCACTTCTGGCCTGGCTGCTGCCTCAGACTCTCAGCCTGCGTTTTCAGCTGATTCTGATGGTGACTGACCTTCAAGTGGGGAGGGAGGTGGCAGACGAGGAAGCAGGTGGGACCCTTGGAGGCCAGTGTGGTTGGTGGGGACAGAGAGAAACCTGGCTCCCATCTGAAAGGCCCAGGCATTGGGAGGAGTATGGAAAGGCTGTTGCATTGCTGGTAGAGGACATCCTGAAGATAAGCATTTGTCCCCCACCCGAGGGAGGCACAAGAGCAAAAACATCAGTTCCCTCCACCGAGAGAGGAGGAAGGCTCCATGGGACTTTAGCACCTCCTGGAGAGTGCTGGGCTCCGGGCAGGACTTGAGCCTGGTTTGTAGAAAAACTGGTTGGGGTGTGTTCAGGTCTTTCCGGATGACGTCTGAGGGCCTGATCTAAGTGCTAATGAAAGAGAGCCCAGGGCGTCTCTGCATTCTGTTACTCAGGCAGAGTGTCCTGGTAAGACTGGGCATTGTGGGGGCACCGGGAGGAGCTGGAGGTGCCAGACGTCCTCTCCCAGGTCCCAGTGCTGGAGGACATGGGGTGTGAGCCGTCTTGGCGAGGTGGGTCTTGCAAGGCCTGGAACATGAGGTTGACAGCAGGTGAACTTGCATCTCACACAGGTGATGCCAGTGGGTGACACACAGCTCAGTTATGACATGTGGGTCCAAGGAGGGCCATGGGCATGGGCCGCCGAGGCCCAGGAATTAGAGAAGGGATTGCCAAGGGTTCTTTGGAAAGGGCCAGAAAATAAATATTTTAGGCTCTGCAGGCCATCTGGTCTCTCTCACAGCTACTCACCTTCGTCATTCTTGCACAAAGCCGCCTGGCTGTGAGTACACCAGTGAGTGTGGCCCTGCTCCAATAGCTCTTCAGTTCCTCTTAAACGCTGACATTTGTTTATATACTTTTTACATGTCACAAAATATTTTCCTTTGGATTTTTCTCCAACAATTACAAAATGTAAAATCCATTTTTAGCTTGCAGGCCATGCAGAAGTAGGTGATAGGTCAGATGTGGCCCGCGGGGCTGTACTTGGTGACCCCCTGAACTAGAGCATGAGACACAGAAGTATTTCCCACACTTCCTACAAGTGCACATCTCTTTGAGGTTGTAAAAAAATAGAGCTTCTTGCCTCCTACCTCCACCCTGAAGATGCTGGTTCCATGGTTCTGGGAAGGAGCCCAGGAACTCAGGTAGTTTTTGATTTACAGAAGTTTGGGAAACACTGACATATAACATTAAAAAAAAAAGCCTTCGATGGTCTCTCCAAAGATGATTGGTGTTTTCTGTTTCTCTGATAAAAACCGAACAGTGCAGTTCCCTCCCACTGGTCATGAGATACCCTTGTTTCCCCACCTTGGCCCCCTGGGCCTGTCCCTCTAGTGAGATTGGGCCACGAGGAAGGACAGTCTCCCACAGTCGCTGCCGCATCTCCTTAGCTTTAGCCGCATTCCCGATGAGCCTGTTGTTGTGTGATTTTTCCATGACGCCTGCCTGGGAGTTGGTCCCAACGGAAGCCCAAGGTGCTGACGGGGCCGCTCTCCTGCAGGCTGGCCAGCTGGTGTGTGCTGGGAGGACAGCTGCCCAGCAGCCTCCTGCTGTCCGAGATGGAGGGCACCTTCGGGCCATCCAATAACAACCTGGTCCCCCTGCACTGGTAGGCTTTTCATCGACACCAGTGGTTCTCCACAGGGGGACGGTTTGGGGACATTTGGCAACGCCCGGAGACATTTTTGGTTGTCATGGCTTGGGGGCACTCTTGGCATTAGTGGGGTGAAGCCAGGGATGCTGCAGTGTACAGGTCAGCCCCAACAACAAGGCATGTCAGTGCCGAGGCGAGAAACCCCGCGTTACATCCTATTGAGCAGCACGAAACACACAAATTACAACATTTTAATTTATCACACATTTCATAAAACTTACAAAACCAAAACACTGAGAGCTCAAAAAACTTGCCCTCACCTCATTATAGGGCAAAACCAAGATTGAATTTGGGGCTTATGGTGAGGGGGCCCAATCCTGGTTTGTCCAGATTTCCCCAGTTTGACCAAATGTAAGTCCTGCATCCCGGGCAAAGTCCGCCGGTCCTGGCAGCTGGGATGTCTGGTCACCGTGCCCTTGCCTCCAGGTCTGTGCGCCTGCCCAGTGGCACCTGCCTCAGGTGGCCCACGGGGGAATGTGACAGAAGCAGGTCTCTTGAGCGTCAGGCCAGTATTTGCTTTTTCCTGCCAATTTGCCCGTGGTCCCCTGGAGGGCATGCCTAGGGTGCCTTTGTGGGCAGCCAGTACCCAGACCAAGGTAACCCCCAGTTGGGCAGCCAGTACCCAGACCAAGGTAACCCCCAGTTGAGGTGTGACGAGGTCAAAGCGCTGTGAGACGCTCACTCCCAGTGCTCCTGTGACTGTCATCATCACTCAGGGTAAGTCCTAGGCTCCCTGCGTGTCCCAGCCTCTAACTGTTCCCCTGATGTGGCTTTGCTTGCTCACCTCCAGCCTCTTATCCCCGCTGCTGCCAAGTCCTGGCATCTGTCCCAGCCTCTATGACCTTTCTGTCCCAGGCCTGTGTCCTCCTCGTGGACAGAGGGCGGCTCTGCACCTCGCCCTGAGCTGAAAGGGCTGAGGTTTAGGGCTCTGGTCCCAGGGTGGCCCTGGCCTCATTTCTGCTGCCGCCATCCCCAGAACATCTGCTTTCATCATTAAAATATGTACACTAGCAAGTATATATTTAGTCATGAAAAGCTGAGCTTCCCAACATGGGGAAACGGTTGCACGCTGGAAACCTAACGCATCCCTTATTGAAAACAGCCATGGAGACCTGCCTTCTGGCCCCAGCTCATTTGTAGTTGCCCGTGGAACTGAGAACAAACCCTTTGACCTCTTTTCTCACCTGCAGAGTGGAATAACCACTTTTCTCTAACGTTCCCTACAAGGCTGCCTCATGGGGCCAGGAGGAGTAGAGGTGGAGGTGGGTACGGAGGTGAGAGCACCCGATGAAGGCTGTGACCCTGTCTCCCCAGGACATGCCCTACTACCGGTCCCAGTTTAAGAAGTGCGCAGTGGTGGGCAACGGAGGCATCCTAAAGAACAGCCGCTGCGGGAGGGAGATCAACAGCGCCGACTTTGTCTTCCGGTAAAAGAACCATCCTGGTCTGCACTGCCACTTCGGCCTCCACCCCCCTCCCCCTTTAGGCCCTTCCCCTTGGTCCCCCCCCCCCCATGCTGCCCTTTACATGGTTAATCCCCCACTCCCCACCCCTGCAGACCCTCATGCTCCAGGTTGTCACTTCTCTCTAGTGCTGTCCCTTTGGGCACATGGTGGAACCTCTCAGAGCCTCAGTCTCCACATCTGCATAATGGAAGCAAATGGCATCACAGATGTGAAGAGATTCAGGACTCAGTGGGGCCCCAGGCAGATGGGTCGGTGAGGCCTCTGGGTGGCCACCTTCCTGGTTGGGTTCTACTCTTCCAGAAGCAATGCTTGGAACCAGGGTAGCTTTGTATCTAACACCAATTTGAACTTCACCCTGGCTTTGCCTAAGGTAGATACTGGTCCTTATATTTCTTCTTCCTTACGTAGAGCCCCTCTTATCTTGGGGACCCTCACTTACATCTTTAGTCTGGATAACGAAGATGGTCTGAAAATGAGAGATTAAAGCAGAGACCTGGGCTGAGGCTGCAGTGGGCTCTCGGGTTGTAGATTCAGTTACTGGGCTGTTCAGGGTTGGTGGGGGAAGTGGTTGAATTGGCCCCTCCATGCCCAGGCCACAGAGATTCCACCCAGCTGGCCGCCTCCGCATTCTTCTCTCATGTGATCATCCCTCCCCCGCCCCCTGCCCTTGCCCACTCCCCGCTCCATCGGGAATGACTGACCACAGGCCGTCGGGCTGCCTCGTCTCTTCCACAGGTGCAACCTACCCCCCATCTCAGAGAAGTACACCATGGATGTGGGGGTGAAGACGGACGTGGTCACCGTGAACCCCAGCATCATCACAGAGAGGTCAGTGGCCCTCTGTCTAGACCTGTGGGGTCCAGTATAGTAGCCACTGGCCACATGTGGCAACTGGCACTGAAATGTGGCCAGACTAGAGTGAGATGTGCCATCTGTAAGTGGAACCCCCCCCCCCCCATTTCCAAGATGTAACGTGAAAAAGAGGATGGGCCCTATCTCATGAAATTTTTATATCGATTATATGTTGAAATGATAGCACTTTGAGTATATCAGGTTAAATAAAATATATTATAAAAATTAATTGCACCCATTTTTCTCCTTGTTTAAATGTGCTTTCTAGAACATTTAAAATTACATATGTGGCCTGCATTATATTTCTTTGGGACAGCGCTGATCTAGACCAGTGGTCGGCAAACTCATTAGTCAACAGAGCCAAATATCAACAGTACAACGATTTTTCAATTTTTCTTTTGAGAGCCAAATTTTTAAAACTTAAACTTCTTCTAACGCCACTTCTTCAAAATAGACTCGCCCAGGCCGTGGTATTTTGTGGAAGAGCCACACTCAAGGGGCCAAAGAGCCGCATGTGGCTCGCGAGCCGCAGTTTGCCAACCACGGGTCTAGACTGTCCTCACCTAGCGCTGGGTCAGAGCTCCCAGTGTGTGAGGGGAGGGCGGCTCCCTATGCAGTGTGTCCAGGCAACAAGGAAGGAGCCCCCTGCAAAGACCTCTCCCTACCTGGCTCCCTGGGAGGCCTCAGGGGAAGGGGTTCATGTGTTAAAACGCCAACCTCTGTGACACCATCCAGGTCAGATGAAGGGTAAGAGGAGGGGAAGTTGTTACATTGGGTCAGAGGCCCAGGAACAGGGACAGTCAGCAGAGTGAAGGAGCATTTGACACCTGTGAGATGAGCCAACCTGAGGGCTGTTTAATGTAAAAGAAAGACGAGTGCGGGGCTGCTGGTGGGGAGAGGGGCAGGCGGAGAGATCAGGCAGCTGGTTTGAGATCCATTAGGATCTTAGGGAAGCCAGGACAGGTGAATGCCCTGTTCAGCATTGCCCTCCCCTGGCAGCCACACACTAGATATCTGTCCCTTTGGGGCCAGACTGTCCTCTCCTGCACCCACTTGCAAACATATACCTGTCCCAGGGACGCCTAGACATTCCTCGCTGAGGTGACTGTGATGAAAGGAGGCAGGGATGGCCCCAGAGCCCCTCCCTCCTTTGAAAAGACCCGAGGGTGCAGGGCTGGGGAAGCCAGGGCGCGGGGCCTGGGGGCCAGGGGCGCGGGTGGCCGACCCTCTCGCTTGCGCCCCGCCCAGGTTCCACAAGCTGGAGAAGTGGCGGCGGCCCTTCTACCGCGTGCTGCAGGGCTACGAGAACGCGTCCGTGCTGCTGCCCGCCTTCTACAACACGCGCAACACCGACGTGTCCATCCGCGTCAAGTACGTGCTGGACGACTTCCAGGCGCCGCAGGCCGTCTACTACTTCCACCCGCAGTACCTGGTCAACGTGTCGCGCTACTGGCTCGGCCTGGGCGTGCGCGCCAAGCGCATCAGCACCGGCCTCATCCTGGCCACGGCCGCGCTGGAGCTCTGCGAGGAGGTGCACCTGTTCGGCTTCTGGGCCTTCCCCATGAACCCCGCGGGCCTCTACATCACTCACCACTACTATGACAACGTCAAGCCCCGGCCCGGCTTCCACGCCATGCCCTCCGAGATCTTCAACTTCCTGCACCTGCACAGCCGCGGCATCCTCCGCGTGCACACGGGCACCTGCAGCTGCTGCTGAGGGCGCGCTGGCTGCCTGCCCTGCCGGCCGCCCCGCCCGCCCGGCCCCCCAGACCCTTGCTCCTCCTTTCCCTCCTGCGCCGGGCAGGGCAGGGCGAAGGTCTGGCTAGAAGGCTGGCTGTCACTACCTGGCAGTTCAGCTTCATGCTTGGGACCCACCTGTGGGCCCGGAGACGGGTGGGGTGCGGGGAAGAGTCAGCTCTGTGCTGGGCATCTCTGGGTCTTGGTCTGGGCCCCGTGTCTCTGCTCGGCCCACGGTGGCACGCTGCTGGGGATTGCCCGTGAATAAAGCACATTTCCACTCAATGTTAGCATCCAAGAAAGAGAGCACACTGGATTGGCTTTGTCACAGCTAAAGGAAGGCCCCCACGGAGGATGGAGGAGAGAGACGGCAGATTTAATTCAGGCTTTTGGGCTCCTGAGTCTTATTCCAAGGCCTCAGCCCTGATTTGCTGTCTAGAATCTCAGAGCTTAGCGGCCAGCTCAGCCGCCAGACCTTCCTGTGAAGACAGAATGTCCCAGAGAAGTCCAGAGACTTACCAGCCAAGGTTACACCTACTGACCGAGCCCATTAAGTGACTGGGTGAGAGCTAATGCGAGGCCTGTGTAAGGATCTCCGCAGAGACCCCAGCAGCTGAGGAAAGCCACACCGTTTCATACATATCTTCACACACGCAGTCTTGGTGCCTCCGGGTTCAATCCTGCATCTGATCTTTTGGTGAGAAGAACATAAACCAGACCAGCCATTTGCACTAAGGTTTTCAAGCCAATGTTACCGACTCATAAGCACTCAGTGATTTGCTTCCTTTTCTGGCTCCTTATTTCCAGCTCTGTTTTAACCAGGAGTTATTTATAAGACCCGTTCCTCTTTACGTTCCTGAATACTGGATGCCGCTATGTCGTGTTCCTGAAAAGGAACTGTAAGGCTCGGGGATGAACTGAGTAAACGGTGAGCTTGGCAGCCGGAAGCCCATCATGGCCCCGGACACCAGCATTACCGAGGGACCTACTGCACAGGCGGGACCACCCACGTGGCCAGCCAGGCAGCCTTCACACACATGTGCCCGCAGGGCCTGCACTGTGGAAAGTGAGCTGTGTCTAGCTGAAAGGGATCAACATGTCATTTCACAGCTGAAATTCATTCCTTTTGCTTCCGGCGTGATGTTTCCACCATTAACGCGGCTGTGCCGGATGGACACCATTGATAAATTGCCTTAGAACTTAGCTTTGTAGAATCTTAGAATGTTAGTCCTGGGGAGGACTTCAGCCCCCTCCCTCCCTTTCTCCTTTCTCCCTCCCTCCTTCTCTGCTGTCTCCCCCCTCCCTTCCACCTCCTTCCCTCTCTCCTTTTCTTCCCTCCCTTCTGTAAACATGCCTATAGCTTTTTTTCTGTTTTGATCTGGGCTTGGACTTGGACATGATGATGAATATGGACACATCTCATTTTATTGCACTTCACATATGTTGTGTCTTTTTAAAAAATATATTTTTATTGATTTCAGAGAGGAAGGGAGAGGGAGAGAGATGGAAACATCAATGATGAGAGAGAATCATTGATCGGCTGCCTCCTGCACACCCGCTACTGGGAATCAAACCTGCAACCCGGGCATGTGCCCTTGACCGGAATCGAACCCAGGACCCTTTAGTCCGCAGGCTGATGCTCTATCCACTGAGCCAAACCAGCCAGGGAAAGATGTTGCATTTTTTACAAATTGAAGGCAAGACCCTCCACCAGCAAAAAGATTACGACTTGACTTAATGTTTATTGCTGTTGTATCTCTCAGCAGTATTCAGTATCGGAGGCATGCCTTTAAGGGTGGTATCTCTGACTCTGGGGCTGGAGGGCAGACCATAAGCAAATCCCAGTCCCACCTGCTGGGTGCCCTGAGGAGGAGGGGGAGGAGCTGTGGGAGCACAGCTGGGAGCAGGGCCTTTCATCTGATCACCTCATTTACAGCAGAGCAACGGGAAGATGGGAGAGCGCAGGTGCCGTCCTGGCCTCCAGGCTCAGTCCAGGGCTCTCTTGGCCTTGGCCTGAGCTTCGTGCTGGCAGGTCATTACAGAGAACGTGTTCCAGGCACACGCTGTTCTAGATGCTGACCTTCCCCTTCGTTCTGTGTTCTGAAAAAGCTTCAGGCTGCTCCGAGGCTCGGTCTGCTTTTCGGCACAGCAGGGACGTAGCCAAGGAGGGAAGGTAGGCCGGTCCTCGGTAAACGGGGAAAACTGCACAAAGACAGCACATGCTATGCTTTCTTAGGTTCTGCCTGTGTCTCCCAAGGAAGGAGCTTCTGGGAAAGATTCTGGTTTTCTGAGGTTTCTAGCCACGTGACTGTGGTTCATTGAGTGAGCCCCGTTGTGGAAACCATGGCATGACGGAACTGGAAGGCTCTTAACGATCATAATGTCCCACTTAACGAAACAGGCCCAGAATGGAGAGGTGACCTGGGTCAAGTCAGGCCTGGGACTCTACCGATGCCTACTGTGGACAGACCCTCCACCTGAAGTGTGTTCCAGGAGGGGTAGTGTTGGGGAGCTGGAGCCTGGGGGAGCCACACACCAGGGTTCTCACACTGAGGTTGTGGGGAGCTGGTGTTGGCCCAGCCAAGGCCCTTGTAGGAGCCAGGGATGGAGCATGGGGAGTCACCCCAATATAGGAGCTGGGTTTCATGGCTCATGGCCCTATTCCTGCCCATAGGTTTCAAGGCAAGTCTCTTTCTCTCCCTTATGGTCTCAGTGTCCTCATAAACAACTAGAGGCTTTGATCTCTAGGGTCTGTATAATCTCTAAATTTTTTTGAGACATTTGTGATGTATGGGGTCTAAGCCATAAATATTTATGATTGTACTATCTAAGATTTACTGTGCTCATTCTCAGGCCCAAGACTGAACACTTAATTTTCATTATTTCCTATAGTCATCACAGGACCCCCTTAGGTTAGAAGATTCCCATTAGAAAGGTGAGGAGACTGAGGCTCAGAACAATTCAGTGACTGGCCCATGGTCAGGCACCCAATGGAGGAAACTGCACCCAGGTCTGTAGAACCCCAGAG
The DNA here is from genome assembly GCF_027574615.1 of Eptesicus fuscus. Lineage (NCBI taxonomy): Eukaryota > Metazoa > Chordata > Mammalia > Chiroptera > Vespertilionidae > Eptesicus > Eptesicus fuscus. Next base: position 81,535,109 of record NC_072484.1, on the reverse strand, counting down.
TCTGTGCTCCAAACCTCTGTCTTAGCCACTTCCCATCCAGAGGGATCCTGATCGAGATGTCACTGCATGTACTGGACCCTGCTCTAGGAACACATGCTCTGAGAGGCTGTCATGGGTCTGGAAGACAGTCTGTGCTTATAGGCCCCCCCCCCCCCTCTTCCCACACCCTCCCTCTGGCACTGGAGGGGAGCTGAGGCCATCTCCACATTTTACAGGTGAGCAGAGATGACCAGGAAGGGTACACATTAAATGACACCATGGTGAGTGACTTGCCCAAGGCCACAGGGCCAGCTAGTGCCTCAACTCGGCTTCACCCCATTTCCTGCCTTCCAGGTCACGCTCTTTGTCCTGCAGCCAATGTTTGTAGGAAAACGTTTTTCAAAGGCTCAGAGAGACCAGGGCATACACTCGGAACTCTTAACATGTTCCTCTCAGCCTTGTCCCTCTCCCACCCTGCGGTGTAGACTACCAGTTAAATTCTTATTTAGGGCAAATTGATGCTCCACAGACAAAACATAATCACATCTTCCTTTGTGCTAAATCCACTGCCCCAGGGTTGAAAGCCAGCAAAAACAAGTAAATGACTTGGTGCCTAGCCAAGCCAACAGGAAGGTGGCTCAAGGTCAGATGCTGCCTCAGAGACCCGTCAGCAATGCTGTCACGGCAACTCTGCCCGCTTGTCACCTGGGGCTGCAGAGAGCCTGTCGCCCTTGACTTTGCTGAGCATGGGGAGGAGGCAGGGACAGTGCTTTCTGACAATTGAGATCAAGCACAGAACTGGCTTCAGCCAGGTATTCAACCAATATTTATTGAGCACTCACTTGGTGCCAGGCATGGTGCCAGGTGCTGGGGAACTGTGGTAGTGATGAGCACAACATACCCCCTGCCCTCCTGGAGGTGGCGGTCTGGTGGATGTGTCCAGACACTGAACCAAGAGTCCTACACGCACGCACAAGAGCTGTGCTAAGTGCTGGCATATCCCGGCTTGGGGACAGTTATCAAGAGAGAAGGACAGGCCCAACTCCATCCTGAATTCTGAAGGTTGGCAGGAGAAAGTTGATAATTGCCGAAGCAGTGACTACTTCTCAGGCCTCATTGTCAATATCCATGTGACATGTGACAGGCGTGGCCTCTGGTTTTTGAGTTTTCTTCTCCTTTGTTTCCTCACAAACCACCCCCCCCCATCCCCCAACTTGCCTCCTGTCTCCCTAAATGCTCCCACTGAGGCCCCTTGGTGATTCATCTTCTGTGATGCCACTTCAGGGCTTTCTTCTCTTTTGGGGAACATTCCTTCAGAAATCTCATCTGTTCACAGCCTCATGTCTCTTCTGTCCTTGTATCTTAACCCCCTTCCCTGCAGGCTGGTCCTCTCTCTGAGCATCAGAAACATGCTCACCATGGCCTCCTGAATGTCTGTACCTGCATGGCATCTAAACCTCAATATGTCCTTAACTGGTGTAGTTAAAAGGACAAATGGGACCCCATATCACCTCCTACCATTTACTAGCTGGGTGACTTTGGAGGAGCTGCTGAAGCCCCTGGAAGCTCAGATGAACGAGGCCAGGTCACTAGCATCAACCGTGGCAAGGGTCAAGTGAAATAGTGTTGCACGATGCCTAGCATGGTGCTGGCACAAACTAGACACCAGTGAGCACAGGTTCCCCCTCCCTCCTCCCTTCCCCAGTCATTCCTCAGTGAATGGCTCTACCTCACTGATGGCCACTCTACCTCAAACCTGGGTTGCCCTTTGCTCTTCATTCTCCCTCATCTCCTGTGTCTATTTGTTCTCCAAATCAAGTCAATTCTGACTCATAAATAGCCCTTGAATTTATTCCCTACTTGCATTCCTTCTGCCCTAAACGCAGGCCCATCTCACCGATCTTCTGCTTCCAGAGAATTACCTTCTGGAAATACCTTTGGTGGAGTCCATTGCCTGCCTGGACCATATAGTCCAGATTCCTTACCCATACATGCAGGGCGTGTTCCCAGGTGGCTCACTCCCTTCCCAGAGACCCTCCTGCCCCTGCTCCCTATCCCCCTAGTACTCCTCAGGCGCTGTGCTTTGTATAGCTGTTGGAAATGCCTGATTGGCCCACACCCCGCCTCCCTCTGTCCTCTCCTTTATTCTATCATTTTTGCAGATGATGTTAGGTTGTGGTCCCTGAGTCCTCCCATCTGTGCTTCTGCCCCAATCATCACTGACTTTTGTTAGTTCACCCTCATAGCACATGGCATGGGCATCCTGTGTCCTTGGCCCAGGGTCTGTCCTTCCCCAGGGGCAGCCTCCTAATCTGGCTCATCTTGGTGCCCCTGCACTGGCACAGAGCCGGGTGTTTACTACAGCAATAGGGCCTCTGGTTACCTAGTGGGCTCCAGGGGTCAGGAGACCCAGTTAATAAACTGAGTAACGCCCTACGAAATTGTCAGCTTAGGCAAGCCCCTGTTGGTTGATTTTTGCCTAGTACCATCTATGTGGGAAGCACTGAGCTGTGTAGACACCCCCGTCTGTCCTCAGAGCCGGGGCCCAGGAGGCCGGGACATCTGTGATGTGGTGGCTTGTGGGCTCATCACCCAGTCTCTGCTCCCCTTTTTGTTTCCATTATAATCCTGCTCATCTGCCTCTTGCCTGCTAACCAACCCTAGTTTAAACTAAAGAAGGGAAAGGCATTTTTTTTCTTCTCTTTTTTCCTTTTTCTTCCCTCCTCAAAACCGTATAGAGTTGTCAGGATCTTGTATCACTGTGCTGAGGTGCCGGCTGGTAATGAGGGATTTATCAAGAGTGTCGCCAAAACCAGTGGACTGAGAAACAGCTGAGCTGAGCTTTGCAAATGCCTGCTGCAGAGGCTCTGTCCTTGGCCGGAGGGGATGGTGCTGCTCTGAGCTCAGCACTCACCCTGCCTCTCCCTGCCACCAGGGCACCCTCCTCAAGGAGGCTGCTTGTGGTACAGGGTCAGGCGAGGCCAAGCGAGGGCTGTGCCGGTGGCTGTGGCTGGGGCGTGCCTTCTGTTGTTCTGTGGAGGTCGATCACACCCTGTAAGGTGTCCTGGGAAGCAGTGTATACTTCAAAGGGTGGCCTGAGGTCGCCTGTATGGAAACCCCTGGGTGCTTGTTAAACCCCCACCCCTGTACTCAGCCTGGGGAGGTGGGGGTGATGCTGGGGAATCAGCTTGTGTGACATCCCAGCTGGTCCTGGCGCCATGACCTCTAGAGAACCAAGCTCTGCACCGCCTGGGGTGCCACGGCTGCTGAAAGGTGAGGGCTGGGGGGTGGCTTGACGTGCAGACTGGAGTCTTAAGGGAGGAAAAGAGAGCAAACAAAACCTGGCACACAGCCCAACTTCTGCGTTTTCCAGAAATACAAACATAATATACAGCCCCCTATTAAACTAGCAACAAAAAGTAACTGCCCAGGGATCTGTAACATTTACGAAATCTGTTTTGGCCTTGACACTATCAGAGATTGGTGTGTGTGTGTGTGTGTGTTGGTGTGTGTGTGTGTTTCTCATTTTTAATTGTGGTAAAACACACATCACATATATTTATCATCTTAAAAATTAATCATTTTTAAGTGTGCAGTCAGTAGTGTTCAGTATATTCAGAGTGTCGTGCATCCCATATCCAGAGCGCTTTTCATCTTGCAAAACCAAAGCTGGACACCTCTTAAAAGACAAGTCCCCATTCCCCTCTCCCCCAGCCCCAGTAACCACCATCCGCTTTCTGTCTCTGTGCTTTGACCCCTCTAGGTTCCTCATGTAAGTGGAATCACACAGCATCCGTCTTTTGGTGGCTGGCTTGTGTCCTGCAGAATCACTTACATACGGGCTGTTCTCAAATGACGGGGCCTGTTCTCAGTGCCCCTGTAACAGGATTATGCTTTTATTTTTGCCCGGAGCAGTTGTCCTGGGTCCTCGGTGGGTCCCTGGCTTCTGGCGCTTGGGCACTTTTGCTGAGGGTCAGAGCAGACCTGGTCTCACTTTGCTAGCTGGGCTCAGCTGTCCTGGCAGCCAGCGTCCTGAGGCAGCCCTGCTCATCTTTTCTAAGTCTTTAGATATTTCCCCTGGGTAGTCTTTTCATTAAAAAAAAAAAAAAAAAAAAAAAAGGAAGAAAGAAAGAAAAAGAGAGAGACAGATATACTACCACAACATAGCTCTTGGCACAAAAGCCAGAAATCAGTGATGGGCACGCTTTCCGGTCGGGGGATGGTTCCCTTGGCAACCAAGTAACTTATTTCCTTCAACTAAATGGCTTGCTCAGCTTTGGGGTAAATGTTTTATTTGCTCTAGAACAGTGGTTCTCAACCTTGTGTGCACATTAGAATCAACAGGGGTCCTGGACCACTGGGGTCAAAGTCGGGCCCAGCGCTCTGCCCGCCCCCCGCCATGGAAAACAAAGGTGGAAGGTGGTGATGAGGAAACGTGGGTCCCACAGGAACGGGCTGCGGTTCACACCCGTTGGCATCGTGCTCTTCCTGCCTTTCCCACCTTCCTTTGGAAAGGGCTCAGAGGTGAAACCAGCTGGTTGGGACCTGGTTTCTGCCTCCATCTCTCCTCCCTCCAATGGGAGGCGAGTCTCCCCTCCCTGGGAGGATGCCCAGCAGAGCGGTCCCAATGTGAACTCTATCCCTGGGGCAGCCCGAGCCGCAATGTTGTAAGAGGAGGAAATGGTTGCTATTTTATTGAAACAAAGTCCAAGCTCACCTCGCTTCCCAGGACCACGGATCCTGTAGGTTCACTCAGCCTACAGGGAGCCGGGGACTCTGAAGGAAAATTAATCTGGAGCCCCTGAATCCACACTATAAAGCTCTGCATCAAAGACCGGATGTTTTGCTGACAGCAAATCCCTCATGGCGTCCACTTTAATCTTCGCTTCAGTTCCAGTGACCTTGGTTCTGGTGTCTCATGATCAAGCAAACGAAGAGAGTGGCAAGAGGTACTAGAATAGCAGAGGTGGCAGCTAGTAGCCGGATAGCAATGTCATAGAAAAGACCAAAACTCTGTATCTCAGAAACTACCAAGTGATCTGAAGCCACTTAGTGGAGGGGCAAATAGTTCAGGGAGGGTCAAATATCCTATATAATTAAACCCTAATATGCTAAGTGTCCAGTTGGCCGTTCAACCAATGAAAGCATAATATGCTAATGATATGCTAAGTCCACTCAATTGCTTGCTAAGATGTGCTCTGACCACCAGGGGGCAGATGCTTCGACCAGTAGGTTAGCCTGCTGCTGGGGTCTGGCTGTCAGGAACTGAGCGAGATGGGCCGGACATGCCCTGGAGCCCTCCCACGGTCCCTCCCTGGCTGGCCAACCTCCCTCGTCCCTCCTCAGGCCCCAATCACACACCAGTAAGGTCCCTCGGCCTGGCCTGCACCATCTTGCAAACCAGGACCCTTCAGGGGATGTCAGAGAGCCGGTTTCAGCCCAATCCTGCAGGCCAGGCTGAGGGACCTCACTGGTGCACGAATTCGTGCACTGGGCCTCTAGTGTCATAATAATTCCAAGGGCAGCAAAGCATTTCAGATCTGTTCACCCTGAGATGTCCACGTCAAGCTAAGACATGAAAATCCTCCAACACGGTTCAGCACACTGCGGCTAAGAAGGGAAAGGAGTCTCTTGTCCACTTTATAATTATTTCTATCCCCAAACACTTAAAACACATTCATAGCAATCTTGGTGCTTAAGAGCTTAGCCCTCTGTCATCTTGAAGTTCGGGTAGGTGAAGCAGGTCATTATCCATGGTGCAAACTCTTTGGGATGTACATGTTCCCTCTGACATTGCCATGCTCTCTGCTACCCCTCCCCCAAGACAGAGGGAGAGGAGGGGGAGACACGCTCCTGCACATTCCCTGCAGGGGAGCCTGCAGTGTGGTCCCCGGTCCACGGTCTGTGGCTGTGGCCAGGGCAGCCTCTTTCTGCCTCTGCTTCCACCTGTGTCCTTGTTGCACGTGGGAGGGGGTCAGGACCTCTGTTGGGGCCAGAGCTGGCTCTGCAGTGACTCAGGCCTGGGTCGATCTATCCACTGAGCCAAACTGGCTAAGACCTTCTACTTTTTAAACACCTTCACCATCCCTTTTCTCACGGGGCCTCCCTGTATTCCTGAGAAGAGGGTGACAGGCCCAGAACCATGACAGGGATGTGCCCAGGTCATACGGGGCTGGTGATGGAGCGCTGGTGTTGTGCCCAAGCTCCCAAGGGGCAGGGGGAGGTGACCTTGTCCTGCTGTAGCTTCCATGGTCCTTCTGCTTTCTTCCCTGTGGTGTTGTTAGGCTGATCTGGAGTCTGGTCCAGGCCCCAGGCCCTGCCCAGCATCTGTGTGGAGGGGCCTGTTTGGTATTCATTTCTCTCTAGTTCCCAAACCCTGGGCACCCAGAGCCCTGGGCACCCAGGGCCAGCAGCATGGGGTGGCCTTTCCTGGGGGTGGGGGAGTGGGAAGGGAGGCAGATACTGGAGAGTCCCTGAAGGCCACAGGCCTGAGCAATGGGGGGCTGTGGAGGGTGTTGGCATTAGGCTTGTGATGCCAGCCCCCTGGTGGTGTGGCCGCGTTGGAGGAGGCTGGTGGGTCCCAAGCCACAGGTCCTGCCCGCCCCCCAGGGAGCTAGCAGGACCCTTGGCCCCCACTCTGACTGGCTTCTAAGCAAGCTCCTCCACTCAAGGTTGCTTTGGGGGACAGCTGTTCCTCCCCGGGACTCCCACACTCTGCACACACATTGTAGGGGTGCAGTTAGGCTTGGTGCCTTACAGATTCCTTTTCTGGACCTGTCTACACCCCCATTCAGAAAGCCATACTCTTCTTCAAAGCCGTGTTGCTTGAGCTATGAAACAGATGTACAGGTATTTTTTTTTTAAAACTAACCTTTAACTCAATGAGCATCCAATGGGTTGTTCAATGGCACAGAGGAGTCAATCTCCTGCCACCTCACTCCCCAAATGAAGTCGGGACAGACGGGACAGATGGTGAGGTCAGCAGAGGAACGGGGTGGGGGACTTTCGCTGCAGCCATGTGCCCACTGCCCTCACGTGGCTTCAGCCAGGCCTGATGTTATTTCCCTGCCTTGGGGCTCAGGTGAAGGCAGACAGCGGAGTTTGTCCCTGAGAGGTGGTGGCACCAATTCATCCCTGTGTGGCCTCCTGTGTCTAAAGAGCAAGTGGCCACGTGGCCGTGACCATCACATCTTCATGTGCTCCTCAGCCTCATCTGTCCCGCACCACACTGCGCTGTGTCCCACGCCGCCTTTCCCATTGGAGATGAGAAAGACAGATGCCGGGTTCGCCGGGATGTGGACACTCGACCTCGCGTGGAGCAGCGGCGATGCTTTAAAATCCCTCTGGCCTGTGGACTTGCTCCTCCCCCGCCCTGGAGAGGAGTGCTCGGTGCCCTCCCAAGGCCTCTGGAGGGGCTGCAGCATTATTTGTTTTTATGCAAATGTTATCCCGGGGCGGGGCTCCTACCAACTCCTGCAGCATCACCCCAGCTTGTGTGTGGTTGTCCTTGAGTGATTCTAAGTGACGGCTGTGACTTATGCCTCAGAACATAACCAGGGTCCTTTGTATCTGTCACTGTGTTTGAAAAGCCCTCAATTTCCACCCAATAAAACCAGGCAAATGATTCATCTAACAAGGGCTCTGGCCGTGGCCGTGTGTGTGTGTGTGTGTGTGTGTGTGTGTGTGTGTGTGTGTGTGTACGTACGTGTTGGGGGACTGGACAGGAGGCCTGACACAGACAGCACAGTCGGTGTGGGAGGTGGCCTGGTCTTGGGAAGCATGCACAGCCACTCTGGGCGGGGGTGGCAATGGAAGCAGAGATACAGGTGAGCTCACGGAAGGGCTCAGGGACCAGATCCAGACCAAGCTGGGGGGAGCGCTGAATTGTCAGTACACGGGAGCAGGAGGCCATGACCGAGGACCACAGGCTGCCGTGGGAGGAGGAGGGGCCCCTGGTCCCTGAGGGCTGGAGGCTGCAGAGCAGGTGGGGCTTGGGAAGTGCTCCCTCCTGGAAATAGGGCCCCCCCACCCCCACCCCAGCTATGCAGCCCGGCCTCTCTTAGGTCCAGAACCGCATCAAAGGCATCTGAGCACTAATTATCCTCTTTTCTTTTTTTTTAAAGTTCTTTCAATGCCAACCTCCTAGTTAAAATAGGACTATATTTTTGAATTTGAATTCATGCACAAACTGCATGAATTCAAATTCAAAAATGGCTGGGAATTCTCATGGCTGGAGCCTGCCTGGCCTAGGAGATGTAGATGAGATGGCTTAGCTTCCTTCTATCTGCAGTTTGGGCAAGTCCAAAGCCTTGCCTGTGATTTCTGCAAATTCCCAGGGACGTTTTCATGATCCCCCTGCCTCAGCACAGCCCTTGGATATGCATAATCTTAGAATGTGGGCCAGAGTGTGTGAGAGGAGATGGGGAAGACATAGAGACCACTTCCAAACGGGCAGCCCCAAAGGGAACATGGGGAGTCCCCGGTTCACACGTCCTTGGACTGACCAACCTCCCAACTTGGACATTCCATGTGGCCCCAGCCTCAGCCCATCTTCGTCTCCTCCTCTTCCTCTCCCTTCTTCGCCTCCCAATTCTCAGCTCCCCTGCACTGTCTCAGCGGAGATCACGGTTCTACACTTTCTCTTGGGAGCAGCTTCGGCATTCTCCGTGCACTTGGTCTTCTGCTGAGCCTGGAGCTCAGCTCACCTGCTGCCTCCAGGAATTTCAGTGCCGTGTGTGTGTGTGTGTGTGTGTGTGTGTGTGTGTGTGTGTGTGTGTGTGTGGATCTGGTCCCTGAGCCCTTCCGTGAGCTCACCTGTATCTCAGCTTCCTGTTTAATAAGGCCTTTAAACAGTTTATCCTTATTACAGTTTATAAAATGCCAAACACTCGAGCAAGCAATTGTGGAACCTAAGGATACCATTCGAGGGTCAGCCCTGGGACCTGGGCTCTGTATTCTAGTCTGTCATAATAAGAAAAAGGGCTGAGAGTCACGGAAGTAGGACTTCAATACTTATTTTTGAATGAATGAATCAATGAGCAGAGGGACAGGAGTTTAATGTAGTCCATTTATTTATTTAATAAACACTTATCAGATGCACACCACTTGTCACTTCATTCAATAAGTATTTATTTTTAAATTTAAGTATAGTTGGTGTACAATATTATATTAGTTATGCAGTATTTGTTTCAGGTGCACAATATAGTAATTTGACACTTTTAGACCCTACAGTGTGATCACCTCACTAATTTTAGTAATTTTATGTCACCGTGTAAACTTATCACAATATTATAGAGTATATTCCCTTTCCCCTTTCCCCCCATCCCTCCACCCCCTCCCTTCTGGCATCCCTTTGGTCTCTGTTTCTATGAATCTGTTTTTGTTGTTTGTTTTGTTTTCAGATTCCACATTTAAGTGAAACCATGTGGTATTTGGCTTTCTCTGCCTGACTTATTTCACTTAGCATAATATCCTCTAGGTCTATCCATGTTGTCACAAATGGCAAGATTTCTTTTTTGTTCATTACCGTGACATTCCATTGCTATATATCCTCTTCTCTACAAGTATTTCTCGAGCCCCTACTTTGGGCCAGGCTACTTTTTGGGAATACACATGCCATCTCCGCATTCACGGGACATAGAGTCTGGCCAGAGGAACAAAGGTAATAAAAGAATGTCACAGTTCAATGTTTAATTATAGACTGAAAGGAGCATACAAGTGTGGCTGACCTGAGGTTGAGCCCAGAAATGCATTCCCCTGGGGAAGTGACAATGGAGGTGACAGCTGAAGGGCGAGGAAGGGGTAACTAGGTACCAGGCAGGGGTCAAGCTGTAGGGAAGCAAGCTCAATGTAAAGAGCCAACTTTAAGGTAGAGGGGTGAAGGGGTGCTCATTGCTGCCTATCTAACCCCAGGCTTAGTGGGAGGGGCTTCCATGGAACCACCCAGAGAGCATGTAGTTGGGACACTGAGCACTGGTGCCCCACTCTTGCCTGGGGAAGTTCAAGAGGCCCGAGTAGCAGTTGGCTGAGTTGGTAAAGTTCCCATGGAGTCCTGCTGGTAGGGATGTGTCAGCCAGAGGTCATTTAAATAGGGATTTTCACACTGGCTGGTGTGGCTCAGTCGGTTGGAGCATCATTCTGTACACCAAAAGGTCTCAGGTTCCATTCCCAGTGAGGGCATATACCCAGGTTTCAGGTTTGATCTCTGATCAATGTTTCTCTCTCACATCTCTCTCTCTCTCTCTCTCTCTCTCTCTCTCTCTCTCTCTCTCTCTCTCTCTCTCTCTCTCATCAATAAAAACATATCCTTGGGTGAGGATTAAAAATAGTAACAATAACAATAAGAAGGGATTTTTCTTTGGTGAGGTGGCCTGCCAGAGCGAGGGACCCCTGGTAGTGGGTGTCTGTAGGGTGTACTGCTGGGCAGAAGCCTGGGAGCAAACCTGCAGAGGTGTCCATGGAAGACTGGCCTTACCCATCCATGAGGCCCAACCCTGCAGCGGGGCTGGGTCAGACCAGCTCCTAAGAGAGGGAGGAGGTGAGCAAGACAGAAGGTGCGGCCCCTCCTCAGGCGGCAGCTCAGCCTGGCTGGAGAGAGGACGAAAAAGCCGATTTCACACACACTGCATGTGGGCCGCCACGCGGACTCTGTAGTTCTAGCTGCTGACATGAGACAGTGTTTGTCACTTAGAGGGACCTTATAGTGATCAGCAAAGTCAGGGGTCCGTGCGAGATTTTACCCAGTGTCAAGGGAAGGCTCACCCGTACCCAGCAAAAGTGTCCCAGCCACAGGCCTGCTTGCTCGATGTGCCAGGCACAGAAGGGACTACAAAACAGCGAGCTGTGTGCCAGGAGCCAGGTCAGAGCAAACGGGAGGCGGGTTTTACAGAATGACCAGTGACCAGGTCTTGGATTGCGCATTGGAGTTTGCCAGTCAGAGGTGGGGACATGGACCCGAATATGAAGGTCAGCAGGAAACAAAAGCGTTTGGGGAGTGTGCTCAGGAGGGGTGGGGTTGGGATGCCGGGGACTGGGACCCGACTGGAGTGGTAGCACCAGATTTTGGGGGGACTTGTAATTTGCTTTTAGGAGATGGGTAGCAAGGGAACACTGTCTGCATCATTCATCCACACGGTAGCATGTAGCACTACTTCATTCCTTTTGTGGCCGAGTACTCTTGGCCAGTTGATGGGCACCTGCCTTGTTTCTAGTTTTTGCCCGTTATGAATAAAGCTTCTCTGAACACTCACATGCAGATGTTGGTGGACATACGTTTTCATTTCTCGTAGGTCAATACCCAGGAGTGGAATTTCTGGGTCGTGTGGGAAGTGCTTGGTTAGCTTTATAAGAAAGAGCCAAACTCTTTTCCAAAGTGACAGTACCAGGTGACACTGCCACTGTAGGAGAGTTCTAGGTGCCCATGTCCCTGTACACCTGCTATTGTTTGAGACCCCATTCTCTTAATCATCATGTTCTAATGCCATGAGGGTCTCTAATAGATATATTTTAAAGATATGGTTTTTAAAATATTTTTTATTGATTTTTTACAGAGAGGAAGAGAGAGAGGGATAGAGAGTTAGAAACATTGATGAGAGAGAAACATCGATCAGCTGCCCCTTGCACACCCCCCACCGGAGACGTGCCCACAACCAAGGCACACGCCCCTGACCGGAATCGAACCTGGGACCCTCGAGTCCGCAGGCCGATGCTCTATCCACTGAGCCAAACCGGTTTCGGCTAAAGATATGTTTTTATTGATTATTTTGAGAGAGGAAAGAGAGAGAGAGAGAGAAAGAGAGAGAGAGAGGAGCATTGCTAGCTGCTTCCTGCATGCCCCTTACTGGGGATGGAGCTCAAAACCTGGACATGTGTTTTGACCAGGAATCAGACTGGCGACCTCTTCGTACAGGGGATGAAGCTCATCCAACTGAACCATACCTGCCAGGCACAAATATTTTTATTTCAATTTTTTGAAAAAACATTCTAATGAATATTTTATTGTGTTTTTTTTTCTCTGAATGGGCCCTCATGCAAAATGAACATTTTATTTTTTTCTCTGAAGAGATACCCATGCAAAATGCTTATTTCCCTAGAATTTCCCAATAATTAGTCTCTCAAAAAACCTAAATGTTTAATTAACAAAGGAGGTCAAACCGCACGATGCCAGCAGGGGGCGCGTGTCACCCACAATTAAACTTCACTCCTATTCCTCAATCAGACCTGGAGCTGACTTTAGGGCTGACCCTCTGCAGAGCAGGGGAGGAGGTGAAGCTGATCTTCCTGGGGTGAGTTGTTTAAGGGCAGAGTGCCTGCTCCTGGGGGGAGTCTGGGTGGCTCCAAGGAACAGCTGCCCCAGGGATGTGAGTGCCGACTGCTGCTCAGACGTCCCAGGTCAGCTGGGCGCCTTGAAAACTCCCGGTGCCGGGTTCCACCCCAGACCAAGAGAGAAGGATCTCGGGGTGGGACCCAGGGTGGGACTCGGGGTAGGACTCAGGCATCAGCATTTTGGGGAAATGGGAGGTAGGGAATATCTTAATAGTCTTAATACTTATTTATTTATTTTATTTTTTATTTTTTTTTTTGCATTATGTGAACTTTCCTTTTAACCTAGCTATTTTAATACTTTTTATATGCATTTTTTATGTGTATTGAGTGGAAACTTTTTTTTTTTTTTAGTTTTCATTTCCCACACCCTACCCTTTGGCAACCATCAGCTTGTTCTCTATATCTATGGGTATTGTTCAGTTTTGTTTTATTTATTCATTTTTTTCAGATTCCACATATTATTAATGAAATCATATAATATTCATCTTTCTCTGACTTATTTTACTTAGCATAATACCTCTAGATCCATCCATGTTGCCACAAATACCAAAACTTCATTCGTTTTTTAAAAAAATGCTCATCCAAGAATTTTTTTTTCTTTTTAAATATATTTTTATTGATTTCAGAGAGGAAGGAAGAGGGAGAGAGAGATAGAAACATCAATGATGAGAGAGAATCATTGATCGGTTGCCTCCTGCACGCCCCCCACTAGGGATCAAGCCCACAACCCAGGCATGTGCCCTGGACTGGAATCAAACCTGGGACCCTTCACCTGGGACGCTCTATCCACCAAGCTAAACTGGCTAGGGCAAGAATATGTTTTTTACTGATCTAGAGAGAAAGGAAGGAAAAGGAAGAAACATCAATGTGAGAGAGAGACATTGGTCGGGTTGGCTTCCTGTATGCGCCCTGACTGGGGATGGAACCTGAAACCTGGGTATGTGCCCTGACTGGGAATCGAACCTTCAGTGCATGGAATGACGCTCCAACCAACTGAGCCACACTGGCCAGGGCTTCATTCTCTTTTTTGTTGCTGAATAATATTCCATTGTATGCATGAACCACATCTTCTTTATCCAGTCATCTATTGAGGGACACCCTTGTTGCTTTCATATTTTATCTATTACTAGTACTACTGCTTTTTGAATTAGTGTTTTTGTTTTCTTGGGATGAATCTCTGGATGTGGAATTGCTGGATTATATGGCAGGTCTATTTTTAATTTTTTAAGGAATCTCCATACTGTTTTAATTGTGGCTGCACTCATTTTACAATCCCATCAACAGTGTAAGAGGGCTTCCTTTTCTCTACATCCTATTACTCCACATCCGATGATACAATATTGTTATTGTATTGTATTTATATATGTTTATTTATGTCCACTAATAATTGCTGTATATATTGAGGTACTCCTATGTTGGGTGTGTAGATATTTATGATTGTTATATTCTCTTCTTGGATTGAACCCTTTATAACTGTGTAATGTCCTTCTTTGTCGTTTTTTACTTTTTTTGTTTTGTTTTTAAGTCTTTTTTGTCCAATATAAGCATTGATACTCTTCTTTTCATTTCTGTTTGCATGAACTATCTTTTCCCATCCCCTCACTTTCAGTCTGCATTGTCTTTTGATTTGAAGTGAGTCTCTCACAAGCCGCATATACATGGGTCATGTTCCTTAATCCATTCAGCCACCCCATGTCTCTTTATTGCAGCATTTAATTCATTTGCATTTAAAGTAATTATTGATTAATATGTACGTATAGCCATTTTTTAATTGTTCTTATGGGTGTTGTTCTCTCTTTCTTTGTGGTTTGTTGTTTTTCTTTAGTGTTTTGTTTGGGTTCCTTTCTCTTTATTCTTTGTATATCTTTGGTAGGTTCTTTTTTTTTTTAACATGTATTGGAATTTTATTTTAATTTTTTTTAAATTTCTTTATTGATTAAGGTATCACTTACGGTATTTGTCCTCATCCCCCCATTCCCATCCCACACCTTTCCCCATGCCTGCCCCCACTCCCTGTTGTCCTTAATCACTGGTTAGGCTCACAAGTCCTTTGGTTGATCTCTCCCCTATTTTGTAGGTTCTTGGTTTGTGGTTACCATGAGGTTTATGTACATCATTATTGATAGCAGTCTATTTTAAGCTGATAGTTGTTTAATTTGAATATATTCTATAAGGATTATGTTTTTACTCCCTTCTCCTTTTTTTATGTTATTAATGCCATATTTTAGATTGGTTTGTGTTGTGTATCCCATAACTACCTGTTGTAGTTTGAGTTGAGTTTGATACTTTTTTCCTTTTAATCATTTAAATTTATATATGTTTATTGATTTTAGAGAGAGGAAGGGAGAGGGAGACAGAAACATCCATGAGAGAGAAACATCTATCAGCTACCTCCTGCATGCCCCCTACTGGGGATCGAGCTTGCAACCTGGTCATGTGCCCTGACCTGGAATCGAACCAGTGATCTCTTGGTTCATGGGTCAATGCTCAACCACTGAGCCACACTGGCCAGGCTTAGGATTGTTTCTTTAACTTTTACCACTCTAACTACAATATGTCTCTTTGGGTCATCTTGTTTGGAACTCTGCTTCTGGTTAGGAAAGTTTTCCTTTCCCAGGTTAGGGAAGTTTTCAGCCATCATTTCTTTACATAAAGTCCTGTTCCTTTCTCTCTTTCATCTCCTTCTGGGAATCCCTATAATGTGAATGTTTGAGCACTTGATGTTATCCCAGAGATCCCTTAAACTATGCTAATTTTTAAAAAATTCTTTTTTCTTTCTGTCATTCCAATTGGTTTGTTTCTACTAGTCTGTCTTCTACATCCATGATCCGTTCTTCTCTGTTTGCTAACCTACTGTTGATTCCTTCTAATGTGTTTTTAATTTCCTTGTGGACATAGTGAGCTTTGTTTTATGACTGCTTATCAGATCTCCCTACACTTTGTTCATTCATTCATCCATTCATTCATTCATGGAACAAATGCATATGGAGGCTGTCTGTGTGCCAGGTGTGTTATAGGTGCTGGGAGCCTTACATTGAACCTGGGCCTGTGGTCCATGCCCCCAGAGAGCTCATGGCTTGGAGAAGCAGGCGGATGGCGACAAGTGAACACGCCCTTAAAGACATCCTCCTGCCTTAGCTGGTTTGGCTCAGTGGATAGAGCACTGGCCTCTGGACTGAAGGGTCCCCGGTTCAATTCTGGCCAGGGGCACATGCCTGGGTTGCGGGCTCGATCCTCAGTAGGGGCTGTGCATGAGGCAGCTGATCAATGATTCTCTCTCATCATTGATGTTTCTATCTCTCTCTCTCTCTCCCTTCCTCTCTGAAATCAATAAAGAAATATATTAAAAAAAAAACACACACACACAAAAAGAGATCCTCCCTGGAAATTGGGAGGATGCAGATGTTTCAGTCTGTCCACTGTGGCCTCTTTGTGTTGTGGTGGGCTGTCTCCGAGGAAGGAGGACACAGGGGCCTGTCCTTGCACGTGGGACCTGAAGGAGGGCTTCTGGAACAACCTGGGATAATAACCATCACCCCCACCCCCCGGCCCTGGCCATATGACATAAGAAAGAAATACCCATTAGAGTCATAAGCATTTGTGAAGCCCTGACTGTGTCCCAGAGGCTTCCACTTCCTGAGCACTTTCCTGAGGGCTCAGTATGCTTTACTGGGTCACTAGTGCCCCTTATGGATGGGAGGCAGGCCTTGTCCAGGCCACACGGCCAAGAGGTGGTGGTCAGGCCCAGTTCTCTCCGATGGCCTCACACGGCCAGGACAGAGGGATGCGAGTTGCAAGTGGCTTGAACATTTCTAGTATTTCAGGATTTACATAGAAACCTTACAACTCGGGTTGTAAGAAATCTTAATAAAATCCTAATTAAGTGTCTTCACAAAGTCTTAATAATGTAAAATAAGCAAGGAAGAGGAGTCTAGTGACCCTAAAGGAAACTTTCCTTGCTGATCAGGGTAGAGAGGGGCCTCTGGGTGCCGGTTGTTTTGCTCTGTCTCAGAATCCCCCACATGGGACTGCGGAGTGGGTTTGGTGTCCGCAGTGGGCTCTGAGGGTTTATCCCTGTTTCATAAGAGAGTGCAGGGGGCAATATGACACACGGCGAGCTCTTGTTAAACAGATGCTGGTTAGTCTCGCCCACCCCGTCTGGCACTGTGGGTCACCGAGGAGGCGGTGGGCTTCCCCAGTGAACTTGACTTGGGTCTAGCGATGCTGAAACTCACAACTCAGTGTGTGCTTTGTGGGTGGTCTGAGTGCTGGTCTGAGCAGCATCTCTGAAGGGCAACATGTGTCCCCTGGCTGAATGGCCACTTCCAGAGGCATCAGTCTTGAGGTGGAAGCAGAGAGAAAGACAAGAAGGAGCCAGTGAGAACCTCACCTGCTCCGTAAGATGATCAGAGGTCATGAATAATGGAGAGACATGGATGCCTCTGAGTCCTGGCAGCTTGACTGATCTGGGGCCTTGCCCTCCTCAGGAAGGTCTCAGGCCCGAGGACGTCATTCATGGCCTTTGAGACCTGGGAGGTCAGGGGGATCTCCACGGGGGGGAGGCCACCACCTGCCTTTGGGGGGGGGTGATTCTGGAAGAGTCCCCGGGGCTCCTTGCTGGGAGGCCAGGTGGGAAGCTGATGCCAAGGGTTCGATTTCACCTGATTCTCCATGAAGGGGAGAGTGGGGGCTGATGGGAGGGGCTGGGAGGAAGGAGGACGGCCTGCTTTCAGTCCCCATGAATAAATGATGAGGCCCAAGGAGAAACCCCAGGGCAGGAGCAGGAGGAGGTGGCCAGCCAGAGGGTGGCAGAGAGAGGGGCCAGGGATAGGAAGGGCTCAGAGGCCAAAGAAGTGAGGGGAACAGGAGCAGCACTGGGGGCACAGGGTGTACCAGTGTGGGCTCTGGCCCCACCAGACGTGAGCACAGGAGCTCAGGGAGAGAGGGTTGAGGGTCCAAGGAGGTGCAGGGAGGTGGGCACAGTGAGCCAGCAAGTGCCAGGAAAGGGCAGCTGGCAAAATGATGCCCCAGAAGAAAAAGAGGAGGAAGAAAGACATTGACTTCATCGCGCTGTACGAGGAGGAGCTGCTGAACTACGACTCAGAGGACAACGAGGACGAGCTGGAGCATGAGTACTACAAGGCCCGAGGTGAGGGTGCCGGCCAAGGGTGGGCAGGCAGTGCGGTGCCTGGGAGCTCAGCCAGTGCTTTGAGGGAGGAATGGGAGGTCCCAGACCAATCCCTTTCTCATGGATTATCTGTTGCATCTGTGCTGCAACCCTTGGCATAGATGGGGCAGGTGTTACGTTAGGCCCCCATTGTTAGAGAGGCAAGGCTACCTGTCCTTGGTCATGGCCTTAGAGGCACAGAATGCACTGGAACCACAGTGCCCACCTCTTCAGGTTGTACACATCCCCAGAGCCACGTTCCAGCCTGGTCTACGCGGTGTGGGCTGCTTCAGGCAGGGCCTGACCTGACCAGGCTGTGAAGGGATGTTGTGGGGAGGAGGCCTGACCTCTCTAATATGCCCAGTGGGGATTGGGGACTCCTGTCCACTGTGGCCAATGGACATAGAGGTCTCTGGCTTTTCCAGAGAGAGGCTATGGTCCAGGTGGAGAAGGCAGTTGCTCTGGACCCAGAGCCTTATCCTTTTAGTCTCATGGGGTGCATGGGAGCTGCTTTGAAATACTCCACCTTCTTGCCAGGTAAACCAGAGAAGGCACCTCAGTGTATCTCCTGACTGAGACAGGGCCTATGAAGGGAAGAGAATGACTCAGCAGAATCTGAGATCCAAAGGGACCCAAGGGGCCATCCTACACAAGCCTCCAGCCCCGGGCCTCTCCTCTCCTACAACCAGACAGGGGTTGCCCAGGATATGTTGAGATACAACTTCCCAAGGCAGCCTCCTTGGAACTGTGGTTAATGAGCTGATGCAGTGATGATGAGGAGGTGATTGCTGTTGTTGATGACAACAATGGAGATGATGATGGTGGTGAGGATTGTGATGATGCTAAGTCCAACTCCTTATGGAATGCATGTTCTTCATCCAACTGTGGAAGAGTGTCTGCAAGATAAGTTCCCAGAAATGGAAATGCTGAGTCAATGAAAATGACCATTGAAAACTTTATTTTGATTTAATCCTTACCATAACCTTTCAAGGGAGAAATTATCCCTATTTCAGAGATGAGGAAGTTGAGTCTAAGAAATTTGGTTGAAACCATAGCCAGTAACAGGATAGGATTTAAATACTGGTCCATTTAGTTTCATAGTTCATATGCATTTCATTGATTTCTTTCTCATTCATCCACCCAGGCAATTACTTACTGAGCATCTCCCACTTACCAGGTCGTGTGCTAAGAGCAACTGACTCTGACAGGTCTTTGTGTGGATGAGGGGACTTCATGAGTTGGGGTTGTCCCTCTGGGGTCAAACAGAATTTTATGTTTTCCATAATATATTTGTCTTCCATAAGATAGTTCTTCAGCTATCCAAATTTTTAATGTTTTGATTAAAATTTTAAAATTGAGAAATAATATATATGCAGCACAAAATTCATAAAGGCACAACGTGACACACTTATACATCTGTGCATGCTTGTGTAACCAACATTCAGAACAGGACACAGAGCACAGCCAGCCTCTAGAAAGCTCCTTCATGCTCCTTCCCCGCGGCAACAGCTTTCCTGATCCTATCACCACAGATTAGCTTTTTCTGTTCTTGAACTTCATATAAATGGAATCATGCAGTATACTTTTTTGGTGTCTAGCTTTACTTTCACTCAATATTATATCTGAGAGATTTATCCATGTTGTGACATGTTATATAGTTTGTGTTTTTTGTTGTTGTTGAGTACTATCACACTTTATAAATGCATCACCATTGATTTAACCTTTTGTTTTTTTAAAAATATAGTTTATTGATTTTTCACAGAGAGGAAGAGAGAGGGATAGAGAGTTAGAAACATTGATGATAGAGAAACATCAATCAGCTGCCTCTTGCACAACCCCCACTGGGGATGTGCCCGCAACCAAGGTACATGCCCTTGACCAGGATCGAACCTGGGACCTTTCAGTCCGCAGGCCGACGCTCTATCCACTGAGCCAAACCGGTTTCGGCTGATTTAACCTTTTGACTGTTGATGGATTCTTGGGTTATTTCCAGTTTTTAGCTATTATGAACAAAGTTGCTACAGATCTTATACACATCTTTTGATGGACACATGCACTAATTTCTCTTAGAATTATAAGTGGAAATAGAATTAGTGGGTCATAAGGTGGACATTGTGTTTAGTTACCGGGGCTTGTAACAATTTACACTCTCACCAGCAATGTCTGAGAGTGCATTGGCCCCACATTCTTGCCAATACTTAGCATGGTCAGCCTTTTTCATTGTAGCCATTCTGGTACAGGGTAGTATCCTGAGATTAATGTCAATGCCCAGGAGGTCATGGGAGGTGAGGGCTGTGCAGAGGGCAAAGAGGAAGGTGAAAACTAGATATAGGCTCTGAGGTGTCTAGGAGGACATCCATGTGCTGGGCTGGAAAGAGCACAGGCTGGGCATCTGGAGGCCTTGCACTGGACTCTGCTACTGACGCTGTACAGTGTGTGACCTGGGCTTGCCCCGGCCTTTCCTGTCAAATGAGTGTGCAGAATTCAGTGGGAGGTTTTGGTCTCACAGTAGGACTTGCTGTGGGTCTGATTGTGGCTCAGGAGATTGCAGGTTGTAGCAGGAGTTCATAGAGTCCTTTGTGTCTGGGCATCCTTTGCAGGGCTGGCAGGATCGATGGCTTCTCTTAGCCCACATAAGAATCAGGGTGTTTTTCTGAGCCTGCCATCTGTCTTCTCCTTTCCTCCTCCAGTGTATGAGGTGGTCACAGCCACGGGGGATGTTCGTGGTGCAGGGACAGACGCCAATGTCTTCATCACCATTTTCGGAGAGAATGGGCTCTCTCCCAAGCTCCATCTCACCAGCAAGTAAGTACCAACTCAGCCTGGGTCCTGGGCCGGTTGGAACCCAGGGGAGAAGACGTGTGTCCACAGGCATAGTAAGTGGTAGGGGCCTCTGCTAACCACAGAGCAGGTGTCAGCCAGATCTCTCCCAGTGATTTCCTGTCAACCTTCCTCAGCTCCTCTCCTGGTTTTTATGTGCAGAGTATGCCCATTTTGAATCTGAGAATTCCCATGAATCCATATTAGCTGTTCCTTGATGTGGGAGAATAACACTTGGGGTCAAGTAGCCTGGGTCTAGGTCCAGCTTTACCACACAGTTGCCATGTAACTTTCGCCAAATCTCTTGCATCCAAGGACTTGGCTTCCTTATATAACATCTGGAATTAATAATCTCCATTTTATAAAACTCATAGGACTTTTGGAAAGAGGAGGCAAGATCATGCATATGAGAGAGCCATGAGCTTCAATGCTATGCACCCACAGCATATTAAACCTGCCTGCATTACTCGTGTGTGTGTTTGTGCAGATGTGTTTGTGTGTGTGTGTGTGTGTGTGTGTGTGTGTGTGTGTGTGTGTGTGTATGCCAGTGTCTCCCATTTCATTGTAACCCATTGAGAGCAGCGGCTGCTCTCTCTTCTCTTCGATCCTTTCCCCCACCACACACGTGCACACACAGATACATGCAGTAACACTTAGCAGAATCACTGAATTCCAGAGATGTCTAGGGGCCTTACGGATGGCCTGGGCAGCTGGCATTCAATCTGTGCTGAATGGCACAGGGGATTGATCATCTGGTTCTGAGCCCACCCCATCCATCCTTCCTTCCGCTGGAGCAGCTCGACTTATGGTTGTTTTACTGAGAATCTGAGTCAGGTTCTATTTGCGCCAAGAGCTCCATAGCCAAGAGGAATTTTAAAACCACCAAATCTAATTCAACCATTCATGGGGAAACTGAGGCCTAGAGAGGAGCAGGGAGCAGCTCTAAGTCATGGAGCTTGTTGGTGGTAAAGCTGGTCCTCCAACCCAGGTCTTGATGTTGACATTTTCCTTGAGCACATGGCCTTGTGGCCCTGGCAGGAATGGGGGAGGCCTCTTGGGTTCCAGGTTTGACCTCTGGGGTTAATGGCTTGGCACCTCCAGGGGTGGCAGGGGAAGCTGTGGAGGGGTTGGGTCCACAGTCCAGGATATCCCTGAGTTCTGGGCTTAGCAGGCTGACGAGGCCCCGTGTCACATGTTTGCCCTGAATGTGGGCTGCGGTGTGAAGGCTGCAGCGTCGAGGCTGGCGTAACATCCTACTTTGTTTCTGCAGAACAGGGTACCCGCCTCCTTGCACTGCTTACACTGCAGAGTGACTCGCTTGTGGAGCCTTTCCCTCCAGTTTCGTGGGCACGGTAAAGAGAAGACATGAAATGCCCATCCTCTTTGCCATGTGACCTCCCAAAGGCCACTCCTCTAGGGAGAAGCGACTAGACCTTGGGGAGTTGGCCAACTTGGTTTTAGAGTCCCCAGCCTGTCTTTTTTAAACAAAAAGAACCACTTTCTTCCTTCGTGGTGGCTCCTCACTGTCTTTCCTTCTTTCGTGCATCCAGCATCCTCAGACTCTTCCCCCTCACCTTTTTCATTTGTCAAAATATCCTTTCAGAAAGGCGCCCCAGGTCACCTTCTATAACCCATTGGGAAGCTTTGTCCCTGGGTGTCTGAGTCCCGGCCTTCCTTTTCAGCGGGGAGGGGAGCCCGCATCCTGGGAAAGGGGTCTAGAGCATGAATGAGCTGGCAGGGCCAGGAGTCTCCAGGCTCTGCTGACACCACATGGAGGCACCAACCTCTCTGGCTCACCCCAATAGGAAGCAACAACCCATCTCACTCACAATCACCCCGCAGTCTGATGACAGGGTCCCTCCGTGTCTGTATCACGCTCCAGGGAGGGAAGCAGGAGCACAGGTCTGGCCAGGACTCCAGTCTGGCTGGTCCCGAGGGCTCTGCTGGACCCATGGAGAGTGGAGGCTTCAGGGCTGTGGGCACGTTTTACACTGTCAGCTGTATGCCCTGGGGAAGCAGGAGGTAATGTGTAGAGAGATGCCAGGTGGAGCGGGAGGAAGAGGAGAGGTCTGCTTTGTGCCTCCCATGTCTATCTCAGTTCTTTGCAAATAGTCAGAGCTCAGAGAATGATGTGGGATCAGCGTGGCTAGAGCGGGAATTTACAGGGGAGGATACGTCCTCTGGGCCTCACATGGTGGAAAGGACTCAGATAAGAGAGGAATGGAGAGAAGGTACTTTAGAAGGGGAACAGCTTGCAAAAGTATAGCGGCATCAGGGGCACCGCAGGCCTGTGGGAGCTGAGAGGGGAACTACTGGCCTCGTGAGGGCAGAGAGGAGGCAGGTCAGAAAGGCAGGAAGGACCAGACTGCGAAGGTCTTGCTTGAAAGCTGATCAGTGGAGGTTCAACTTACTCTGTGTCCAAGAAAGATTAATCTGACCCTGGTGAGCATGTACATGGGGAAGGAGGACACGGGAGGCTGGCCTGTGCAGGACCCCAGACAATGTCTACAAAGAGAATTGTATAGACACAGTCCTCACCAGGACGCTTTCCATTCAGGTCTGGGAGGGAGCATTGCTTTCTGGGGAATTCCAGGTCCCCGTGTAACCCAGCTACAGAGGCCACGGGGTCACCGGGCTCCACGAGGCGTAGATGCAGTTAGCTCAGCCCACCCTCACCCCCACCGGTCCCTGCGGCCTGCTCAGAATGCCCACCGGTCCCCAAATCTCTCATCTCACTGTCTGTGCTGTTCCCTCCTCACTGCCAGTGCCATCCCAAAACAAAGCCGTGTGGTAAATATCTTAAAACGGAGTAGCAGGCCCCTTAGTCTTGAAAGTAAGCCACCACCTTTCCTGGAATTCCTCCCTGACCCCTTTCTCCACAGCTCCAGCCATGTGCCTCACTCTGTCTTTCTCTTCCCCTTCTCCATGTCCTTCTCTCTCTCCCCTCAATTCCTGCTCTCGCTGTGCCTTTTGTCCGAGGCCCCAAGATTTTCACCTAACTCCCAAATGGCTTATCAGGATTTTTTTTTCCCCCTCAACACAAAATAATTCCTGTTGCAAGAAGAACTTTGGTGCCTGTTGGTGGCAAAGGCTGTGACATGTTCATTTCGATTCCCCCATAAGCTGACCTCCACCCCGACCCTCACACCGGTTAAGTGCCAATAGCCATGGCCTGGGAGTTCCCTTCACCATCACCCAGGACCACCCCAACACTGGGTCACATGTTCAGAGTATGGCAAAAGGATGGGATCTCATGTATCTTCTGGAACACGGTTCTCCTGTTGAGAATTCACCCTTTGAGAGTGTCAGAGAATGCCTGGCATTTCAGCCCGCTGGCTCTGCCCGGTTGGCAGCTAAAATGCCTTGTGGGCCTGTAAAGGCTCCGCTGGGTGGGGGCCCTGGGCAGGGGTGTGTGTTCTGCATTAGCCTTCATTTGCAGATCGACCAGGAGCCACAGAGAAGCCGCAGTCTCCAGCAGGAGGCATGACGAAGTCTGTTTCATGTTTCCTTTGACCGGGGAACCTTGTCCTTTGCTGTCTCCACCCCAACCCCAGTCGGTTTTCTGAAACCCAGAGGCACTAGCATTCTGACTCACCGGAAGTGCGGATCCTGGAATCTGACCCCCAGTGGATTGAGATTGGGCCTTGTTAAATCATTGGGGATTATGCAGGCCTCTTCCTGAGAGAAGGGAGTCTGTGTGGCCCTACCCGGGTCCTTTCCTCTCCCTCCTCGAAGGAGAGAGATGTCAGCGATGCAGAAGGCCTTCCTCTTGTCTGCCAAGATGATGATGGTCTCCATCTCATAGACACCGTGGACCATTGCTTTGTTCCCATGGTCCCCTGGACGGCTGCAGCGTGGTCCTGAGAGACCCATCCTCGATCTTTCTGTCCTGGTGTCCCTTCTTCCATCTTGTTTTCTAAAATTTGTTTGCTGAGTGACTAGAAAGCACCATGGCCAAGCATTTAACATGCTGGGATGTACAAATCCACGATCCCCAGGGTCAGTGTACAGGGCCTTTCTGAAGGCACAGAGCCCCCCTTACGGAGTGCAGCTGTGAGAATCCCTCTTCTGGAATGCTTGTCAGAGGCACCCCAGAAAGCCGGCTGCTTTCCTTCCAAACCCACACCTCCTCTTTTCCTTTCCACGTCAGCCTCCTCTTCCCCTAAACATTGGCCTTGGCTGTTTCCCAAATCCATGGACCCTGAGTGCGTGAAGCCAGCACCCCTCATGCTCATTCCAAAGACTCCGCCACAGGCAGCTGCGGGCCAGGGAGAGGGGGCTGCTGAGACAGGGCTGTGCTTTCCTCATAATTGCAAGACCCACTCCCTTCAGAAAAATAAAAAAACATATACAAACCAGAATAAATAATAAATAAATAACCAACACTTCCGAACAGTCTTTCCATCAAGACATGTTTCTGTAGGAATCTCCCAGTCTTCATTGTTTTTAAATGAAATTGTGTCCTGTATATTGTTGTTCTGTTTGTACGTTGGATTTTACAAATAGTGCCTTTTTAAAGCCTCTATCATAAACTTGTCTCTGTTTCATGAAATCTTCTTTTATAACAGAATTTTCAGTGGCTGCATAATACTCCATCCTATTGCTCCCCAGGATGACTGGTTCGTAGGGTATTTATTTGAGGTAAAGACTCTTGTCTATTCTAAAAATCCCTTTTTTTTGGGGGGGGGGCGCGGTCTCATATGTAGAAACAGAAAATGCCTCTTATTCCTTTCTTTGTTTCCATTCTTCTGGCACTCAGGGTTAATGTTCACTGTTTTCCAAGTCATTTAACCACCACTTTGACTCTGAAACAAAGCACAGGTGCGCTGTTATTTACCCTTGGATGTGGGAACCTGACAGGGATGTTCAGCAGGCCTGGGAGTGGGCCCTTGCTCTCCAGCGAAACCGAGAAGGGTCGGCCACTCTCCCTTGCTCCCCTCTGTGCCCAGAGACACCTCTGGGGCCTCTTTTCCCTCACAGGTCGCCTCAGTGTCCACGGTCAACTGGTTTCATGAGCTCTGCACTGCTTTAGGGGGGCCGTGGGCCCAGGTCTCGTGCTGTGCCCACCACCAGAAGGAGACTTCGCCCAGGGCAGAGTGCTTGCCAAAGGGGGTCTATTTTCAGAGTCACAGCTTCCGAGTCTGTAGAACCTTAAAAGCCTTTTGTTACTGAGAGAGCTTCTCCCCTTGTTGCCTTGGGGAGAAGACCCTTGACCTCTCTCTTTATTTGGAAACCTATTAATGGCAATAAACAGGCGTATGTGTCTGGGCCTTTCTTTTCCCACGGGCTGTGCTGATGCAAGATCCCTGGCTAGGAGCTCCGAGGGAGGTCTACAGCTCTCAGCCCCACAGAGGCATCACCGTGGGGCAGGAAGAGCTGCGAGCAGGCCGGGCTGGAATGGCCCACACAGAAGACAGAGCAGGTATCCATGTGTGATTCAGGCTTTCGCTCCTGGAGGACTCCATGGTGCGGCTGCTCCAGCCCTCTGGTGTCTAAGCTGATGGGATCTAGGATGCTCCAGGGTTGGACCTACCTGGCACCTCACTGTGGAACATCTCAAGTGTACCTCTTCTGCTTGCACCATCTGCAGGATGCCAGACATGCCTTTCCTCACCACCCCACTTCCCTGGTTGCTGATTTGGGTTGAGTATTTCCTTTCTTGTTGGAATGGCAGGACCAGGGACTCCCACCCAAGGTCTGCATCCACTTGGGGCTGCCATTGCAACTCTCCCCAGCAAGAGCAAGGCAAGAAAGGAGAGGCCAGGAGGTCTGCAGACCTGAGAGCACCATGGCATCCATCACGCCTTCCTTCCTCCCCCACTGTCCCAACCCAGAGCAACCGGAAGGTGTTTGATCATGGCTTTGGAGACCCAGGTTCTGGTCCCAACTCTGCAATCAACTAGCAGTTTACTTGAGTGTAACACAGGGCTAATATTGCCCGCTGTGCTTGCCTTAGTGGTACATGACAAGGATATTGAGAACCTGGGTGTGAAAGCAAGGAATGAATACTCACTGACCTTGCCCCTTCCTCTCCAAATCACATCAGAAAGGAATCTCAGAATAGGATTGGTTGCTTGTAGCACATCCAGGAGTGGGACAGTGGAGGAAGTAGGAGATGCCAGGCCTTGGCTTTCCTCCCAGGCCTGTGAGCCACACTTGATCCAAGCTATGTGCATGTTCATTGCAGGAGCAAAAGTGCCTTTGAGAAAGCCAACATCGATGTGTTCCGGGTGAGAACCAACAATGTGGGCCTCATCTACAAAATCAGGTGAGAATCTGGCCCCTGGCCAGGCTGGGGTGAGATGGAGGCAGGTAGATTAGGAACCCACTTCACTATTGACACTTTCTGGGTGTTACTACTCTCCTGGTGTCATTTGTGGGGAGATCAAAGTCTTGAATCTTTTCCTCCCACTCCGAGTCACAGTTTTCTAAACTTCCCCATTAGAGATGCAATTCTCTGGGTTAAGGCAAGTTAAGGCAATTTTTCACAAACTTGGGAAATGTGCTCTGAGAGACAGTAGCACAGTGGTTAGAGGCAGACTGAGGAGTCTAGACTTATTAACATCATTAATAATTATATCCATCTTGCAAGTTATCCCCATTTGGTAGATGAGGAAACTGGGGTTCCAGAGGTAAAGTACCAACAACAATGATTGAGCCTTTCCTTGGAGTAAACAATTGGGTATTCCAGCATGAAAGGGGAGTCATCTCTGTGCTGCCAATGACAGTGTGGGTGTCTGCTTCTGCCCAGGATTGAGCATGACAACACAGGCTTGAACGCCAGCTGGTACCTAGACCGTGTGATTCTGACCGACACGAAGCGGCCTCACCTCCGTTACTACTTCAACTGCAACAGCTGGTTGAGCAAGGTGGAAGGCGACCGCCAGTGGTGCCGTGACCTGTTGGCTAGCTTCAGCCCCATGGACATACCCAGAGGTCAGTACCAGGCTGGTTCATCCACTGTCCCTCCCTGCTGGGGCTGGGCTCACCCAGGCCTCTGTCTTGCATCTGGGCAGTCCCATCTCCCCTTGCCACCCTCCAGGGTCTTCCTGTTGTCTAGGGCCTTGGTGAAGCCCCATCTCTTCCTTGTGGCTTTCCCAAGAGCAAGCTTACTGGTATATGGGAAGTGGGGAAATGTCAGAGGACCTAGAGCAGGCGTCCTCAAACTACGGCCCGCGGGCCACATGCGGGTGTTTTTGCCGTTTTGTTTTTTTACTTCAAAATAAGATATGTGCAGTATGCATAGGAATTTGTTCATAGTTTTTTTAAACTATAGTCCGGCCCTCCAGTGGTCTGAGGGACAGTGAACTGGCCCCCTGTTTAAAAAGTTTGAGGACCCCTGACCTAGAGGCATGATAGAGGGGTAGATGGGAGCAGCCCTGAACACATCCTGTGTTTTCAACAATTCTTGTTAACGGGTATCTACCAAGAGTCCCTCTGAGTTCAACGTCAGCATTCCCTGCTCTCCTATTCCATTACCTTCCTTCTGATGCCAAGGAAGGTGAGTTACAGTCAGGGCATGGTGGGTGGGAATCAGAACTGGCTGCTTCCAGCGTTCCATCAGGCTGCCCCTGGCTCCTGATTTTCATGAGTGAAACAAGTTATTTCAAGTGCATGTTTGGCCAAAGGCCTTAAATTCAGTCATATTAGCTCAACAGGACTCAGGAGAACAAAGCATGTAAAAACACACACTGTATTCCATGTCCCATTTTATCTCCTCTTCGTTCCTTAAAGCTCTGACCCCCTCACCTCGCCCCATTATTGAACATATTTTTCCAAAAAGAGACTAGCACATGTGGGTACATTCATCATAATATCCTGGTCACAGAGTCATGGGCCATTGGAGGCAAAGGCATGTGGCAGCCAGAAGTGAATTTCCTGTGGTCACAACAGAAGGCTGACACACCCTTAGATTCTGCCTTCCAGCATGTACCCTCTCTTGCAACCAGCTGGGCAGAAACAGACATATCTTCTGTCCCAATGGGCTTCAGCCCTCAGTTCTCTGTCTGCCTCTGATCTCCCATCTCCCATCTGACCTTGAACATTTGACTTGTTTCCCTGATCCCTAGCATAACAACTTGCAAATTTATTCTTTTTTAAAAAAAGATATGTTATTGATCTTGTATTATAAAAACCACATTTGATCATGACAGAAAAATTAGAAAATAGAGGCACCCTTGTTGAATATCATTTGATCATATACATGAGGGTTTGTTTCTGGGCTGTTTTGTTCCATTGGTCTAAATGTCTGCCCTTATGCCAGTCCCACGCTGTTTGATTATTGTAGCTTTGTAGGAAGTTTCAAAATTAAGATGTGTGAGACCTTCAACTTTGGTCTTCTTTTTAAAGATTGTTTTGTCTATTCAGGGTTCCTTGATGTCTTGCTTCTTTTAATGCATCCTAAATTTTCATTAACTGTTTGTAACAGTGACAATATACCATATTGACTTTGCAATCGAAGGGCTCTTATTTACCCGGAAGAAAAGAAGAATATGCTGCCTGCATCCCAAGTTCTCAGTTCTTGTTAAGGACTTCAGGCTGCTGGAGAAAACTCCTGGATTCTCTTGACTTATCCCCAGTGAGTCAGCAGGAGTGGGTGTCCCAGTCTTGGCTGGCTGGCTTCCTCCCCACATTTCAATGGACTGGTACAGGCATCACACTTCCTGATTAAGAATCTCAGACACGTGTGCACTCAGAGGGAGTCAGCAGCAATCCCTGTGCTTGTCTCCCTCTTAGAGTGGGCATCAGGGGTCCTGGCACTTCATGGGTCCCGGGGAAAGTTGGTAGGCACTTTTTCAGCATAACCGCAGTGGTTATCCCTGGGGACACAGTCTTGGCTATCAAATGGCTCCAGAAGTGTAGTGAAATTTCCTTCCTGCCGTCGCCTCTTGGTATTCCCTCCATTACCATGAATGCCTGACTTTGTTCTGCAGGATTTCTTCCATTTTATGTGGAATGGCTCACCCTCTTGACAACCCAGAACCCAGAAAAGGAGAGTAGCCACATTGGCATTTACACACCGATGGCAGCCCCTGGCCAGAGCCTAAGCACAGTCTCTAGTCCTTGAACTGACCCATCATCTCTAACAGCTGCCGCCGGTGATGCCTCCCTGAGCTGCTCTTAGAGGCTGGGTCTGGGGTGAGGACATGGTTCTTGCCCTTCAGGTGCTCACAGTCCCGTGGAGGGCACAGATGGCCTTAGTACCAGGCACCCTTAAAGAGGGTAGAGGGCATCATGGTCCAGAGCTCCAAATCACAAGTCATAGAGTCCTAGGTTCAAATCCCAACAATGCCATTTACTAGCTACATGACCTGTGGATAGAATACTTCTGTAGCCTGTGTCCCATGTGCGTACATTTTGCAATTACTATCTAATTTAAAATCCAGAGTACCCCTAGGAGGTAAGGTTTATTACTATCTCCACTTTTCAGGGTTAGGGTTAGGGTTATGGTTAGGGTTAGGGTTATGGATTAGCATTAGGGTTAGGGTCAGGGTTAGTGTTAGGGTGAGAGTTAGGGTTAGGGTTGGGTTTTGGGTTAGGGTTAGGGTTAAGGTTAGGTTAGGGTTATGGTTATGGTTAGGGTTATGGATTAGCGTTAGGGTTATGGTAGGGTTAAGGTTAAGGTTAGGGTTATGGTTATGGTAGGGTTAGGGTTAGTGTTAGGGTGAGAGTTAGGGTTAGGCTTAGGGTTAGGGTTGCATTTAGGGTTAGGGTTAGGGTTAGGGTTAGGGTTAGAGTTAGGTTAGGTTTAGGGTTAGGGGCTGTCATCTGTTAAGTAAGTGTGGGTTAGACCTATTTGGGAAAACTCTGTGTGGATTTCTCACTGCCAAAATGACGTCATTTCCTGCCTTCTTCCCAAATAATTGTCCCCACTCCAGTTCCAACCCCCCCAGCTCTCTCGCCTTGAATAGCATTGAGACGATCATGTGGCTTAATCATGTGCCCACACCACATTGTCCAGGGAAACTCTTGGCAATGCGACTGGCCTCTGATGCGGAGAGCTGAGTTCCAACTGGCCTGGGGGCTGTTCACACCCTGGGGCCATCAGTGCCCAGGCACAACAGCTCATCAATGTTTCAGAGCCTGGCTCTGCCAACAGCAGAGTTGGTCCTTGCTCTCCTAAGGGCCCAGTTTGTTGTGGGTCCCATTCCCCCCCTGCCAGCTGGTACCTGCTCACTTGGCCTCCTTAGAAATAGCTTTTTTTCAAAGAAGTATTTGTCTTCTTTAGTGGATTAATAATAAATATGACTGCAGCCTTGTTTCATGCTATGCTCCAAAGAGACTGAGCGGCTAGTTATTGGAGAAAAGAGAACTATACCAAATGGTATAGCTAGTGCTGGGGCTGAAAGCTGCCTGGAATCTGGGGAATGGGATTGTATTTGTCCAACCCAATCACTGTTTCCACACATGGTTATTTTATCAGGTAACTGGGTTATAATTTCACTGCAGCCCACGCTGTGCTCTACAGTGATTATCATACAACTCCAGATATGTGCCCAGGCTTAGCAAGACCATGTTGGGCAAGTGCCTAGGGTGCATTTGAAGAAAGGACGGGACAAGACAGGGGTTGTGATTAATGTATTAAGGGCCTGTGCAAATTGCAGTACCTGCAGTGAATTGCGGACCTGCCAGAGGACTGCATTGTGCAAAAGCAAAGGCAAATTGAAAGCATCCTGAGTGATTGATGCAAAAACCTCCCATCATGAGGGCCCTGCCAAATAAGCCAACAGGCCTGACTTGTTCCCAGCTTCTACTGGATAATACCAAGGCATAATTAAATCATTAATTAAAAAATAAAACTCTCTGGGTCACAAAGCACATGAGACTATACACCCCGAGTTCTAGTTCTGGATTTCCTACCTAATAGTGATGAGACCTGGGGCAGATCTCAGTTCTTCTCCCAACCTCAGTTTCTTCCTGTATAGAGTGGGCATACTGGTTGGCCTCTTGAGTCTTTTCAGGATTAGTAGAGTGTTTACTTTCACAACCAAATAGAAAATATGGGCCCAGGACTAGCCCTCCTCCACAGGGTGAGAGGAGATTGGCTTCTGGTGACCTCCCTTATGCTGTGGATATGCCTCCCCCGCTTTACTTTCTATTCTTCTACATAGAAAATACCTCCCACCTATGAGCTCAGTCTCTGGACCCTTATTCTCTGTAGTCAAATCCTGATTCTGCCACTCCACCAGTTATGCGAGCATGAGCCAATGCCTTAAGCTCTTTGCCTTCATTTCCTCATCTGTAAAATGGAGATAACATTAATTTACTCATAGAGTGGTTGAGCTGATTAACTGGGGCAATAAATATAAATGACTTAGTGCACTGTGGTCAAGGAGTAAGTGCTCAGTAAATCATGGTGGTTGTTGCTCTTGTTGCTATTCTGATGTTTCCCTGTCTTCTTCCCCTTCTCTCGGGCTTGCTTTGACTCTGAGAGGCACAGACTCGGATTCTGTCCTCTCAGAATCAGAAAAGACTTTGGAGCCACTCAGTGCCAGGACCTGCCTCTAGAATCTGGCAGGCTTGTCTAGACAACTGGGAATGGACTCGTGACCTTGATTGCAGTTGAAGCCTGTGGGAAGCACCTTTCTTCCCTTCCTTGATATTTCCCCTTAACCCAACTCATGTTCTCCAGGGCCCTCTGAGCTCTGGTTTCTGTAGGTGCTGTTAGGAGTCATTGTTCCTTAGAATCCTACAACGTGGTCCTGGGCCCATGGGCTCACAGTGGTAAGGATTTCAGGGTGGAAAGAGCTGGGCCAGCCGTGCATCACTCTCCTCCTCTGAACTTCACAGCAGCTTCCCGCCCACCCCATCTGCTCCCACGTAGCAATGCAGAAAATCATCTCCGGAAAGAGTGGGAAGAGGAGAACTGCTTTGAATGAGGCCCCAGGGAAGAGTATCAGAGAATTTCAGGACCAAAAGGGATTTTTATCTACTCTGCCTCCATTTTATAGAGGAGAAAACAGAAGTCCCAGGAAGTTAAGTGACCTGCTCTTGATCACCCTGGCTCTAGATGCCAGGCCATGCTCCTCCAATGTCATTCAGTGATTCAATGGGTGTTTATTGGGAATCTTCTATGCACCAGACCCTGTGCTCAGGGTAAATATGTAGGAGTCTAGATTATGAAGGGGAGAAAGTTAGGCCAATAAGTAACCATAGTGCAGAGGAATAGAATGTTCTAAGTGAGTGATGACCAATGGAGGCCAATAGAAGCATAGAGGAAGGGGGGATCAGGAGGGCTTTAGAGGAGGTGATGCCCAAGCTAAGACTTCACAGTTGAAAAGGAGGTTGCTGGGCTTTCAAAGGGAATGAGAGCACGTGGGGAAGTAAGGGCTCTGACGCACAGTATCTCATTCACACAGCTGAGAATAGGCCCTCGGACTCACGGCTCACTGTGCCTCAGGCTCTGACCATCACAATCAATGCTCTCTTTTAAGCCAGCAGCCAGGACCTTTGGGGGGTTGCATAAAATTGTATATTTGCCCTATATTTGGTTATTTTTATTTTCAAGTGGGTGTTATAATAACATTTGCTTTTCCTATTTGTGGAAGCAGCACTTTCTCAGTGCTGCTTTTGTATGCATGAAATTCTGGGCTTAGGATGCAGACATTGCCTTGGTCCTGATACAGCTGTTGGTATCCATTCTAGCCACCGATGGTTTCCTACTTGACCCCTCCCCTGAGCTCTGAGGGTTAGCCAGAGTGAGCCCAGTGAGAATCACAGAAGGGGTTCCCACCTGCTTGGGCCACCGCAGGCTTGGAAAGTGGGGGTGGGGTGAAATGACAGCTAAGAGAGCACCTTCTTGTCCAGTCCCTTGAGTTCAAATCCGGGCTTCACCCTTTCTAACTGTGGGGACTTGGTTCACTTTCTTAACCTTCTGCTTTTATTGCCTCATCAGTAAATGGTGACATTAGCAGCATTTGGGTCTGTCATGCTGAGGATTAAATGAGATAGTAGGTGTGACTAGCCCATAGTGCGTCCTCAGCAACCGTCAGAGGCTCTTATTATTTTGATAAGTGGGTGTGTGTGCAAGGGCAGCCAGGTTGAGAAAGCAGAAAAGTTCCAGTACTATTTGAAGAATGGGGAGAATCTGGCTGAGAGATTGGGCCTCTGACCTGAGGGAAGACAGAGGAAACCTTTGGGGGCAGCGTGGATGAAGGGCCGTTGGTCAGTGGCTATGACCCAGCTCCTGGCATGTAGGTAGCGTTGCTGCTCATCCTTGGGTCCACTGACCACGCCCTCTCCATACCTGGGTAGCCCTGGGTAGTCTCCCCACTGAATTTCTCTCCTTCAGCCTAGCGCCTGTGACATCTCACTTCTCTACATCTGGCTCTCAGCGAGCGGAAGTGAGGGGTGTCAGGGTGTGAGCCATTGCAGATTTGAGGGGGTGTAAAATAAAGTCCAGTCATCCTCCTTCCAACCCCCTCCCCATTCCTCACCTGCCCAAAGAAATAAGGCCATGGTCTAATAACAAGGGGGTCTGAGAATGGGTGGAAGGCAAGGGAAAGAAACTCTGTGAGTCAGTTCACCGCCAGTTCATTCATGATTCTCTGCTTCCTAAAAAAGCCCTGGCCACGTGAGCTTCTTTCTCTGAGGCTCAAATGCTGGTGGGTGTGAGATGGTCCCTTCCTGGGCAGGCGGGATGGAGGCTTCGTTACAAAGCATTTGCTTGACTTCTGTTGTCATGAACACGATGAGCAGCTTGGCTGGCTCAGCGTGCACGTGGTACCAGAATGGGGGGTTCCAGCCCCCCGTGACTGTGCCTCCCCCGCGCCCACAGTGGCTCTATGGTGATGTATCTTGTCGTTGCCATGTGCCGACTGTTCCAGACAGTGCAGGGGAGGCCGTGGGGGCGGCTGGCGCACCAGACACAGGAGGCAGCTCGGGCCTGCCGTTGCCTGCCTTTTCTGGAAGCCCACGCAGGCAGCTTCCGGCCGGCCTGCAGGAGACAGATTTCCCGTTTGATGGGAGCAGCCTGGGCCTCTGCCATGGGGCCAGCAGAGAAAAGAAAGAAAGAGGGCAACGCTGGGCGTGTGTGTCCCCCTGGCAGGGCAAGAAGGACAGACCACCCTCTGCTGAGGCCTTGAGGCAAGCAACCTGTCTTTAGGCTGCAACTACCTCCGCCAGCTCAGACCAGCTCTGATTTTTGGGAAGCACCACGTGATTAACTGAATCCCCGGTCTACATTCCTTACAGTCTCCTTTTCAGATCAATGCCCAACTTAGCTTGGCCTCTCAGAGCTCACACTGGCTGTAGTGGAAGAAGGCTACTGCCTGGAAGGTAGGGTTGTGGTTGGGTTGTGCAGGCTGAGCTCTGCACAAGTGCGTCTCTGTGAGGACACCGTGGTAGATTTTTGCATTTCTTATGACAATTATCCAACAGATGGCAGCAACGTGTCTTGAGGAAGGGATCCTTTTTTCTCCTTTGTACAGAGGCACTGTGTGGGCTGCTGCTGGTCCTGCCGAAAGGCCAGAGAAAACTCAGTGCTGGGAGTTTCATGACAGATGAGATGCCAGATGTGTAAACCATGGGCCAGCCTTGACTCGGCAGCAGTTCCCGTGCTCCATCACTAGGCCCTGTTCCTCCCCAGCTTGCTCAGGGTGATGAACGCCTTGCTAGCTCCTCCTCCTCCAACTTGACCTCTCCCCTCTTCCCAGCTCTGCTCCCTGCTTGCCCTCAGTTAGACAATGAGTTAAAGGCACAATGCCTAACATTGAAGAACTGGTGCTTCCATCTGTCCCCGCCTTCAGGAAAGTCCAGCCCATGCCGCCTTCTCACTGGACTCAGGAAACTTGAGGCTCAGCTCAGGCACACAGCATTGTGGAGGCAGGGGCAGCTGGCCCTTCCTGGCCACACTACGCCCGGGACATGCTCCTTCTCACCTCCTCCACCTCTGAGAAAGGGCAACGGTTCTCCAACCTTTGGAGCCTTGAGCTGCTTAGCTTGTGGTTAGGATGTGCCATGATTGCCCTGCAACCAGCAGCTGACCATGCCAGCACCAGGCAGCTCTGCTCCCGCTCCAGGCCCCAGAGCGCCGAGTTGCACACAGTCCTCTGCCTAGAGACACACAGACCAATGCTGAGAGCACAGGAGAGCTCTGGGCAGGGGCTGCCAACAATGGCCTGTGGGCCAAGCACTGCCTGCCACCTGTCTGTGTAGCCCTCGAGCTAAGAAAGGTTTTTACATTAAAAAAACACACACACATATTTTATTGATTTTTTACAGAGAGGAAGGGAGAGGGATAGAGAGTTAGAAACATCGATGAGAGAGAAACATTGATCAGCTGCCTCCTGCACACTCCCCACTGGGTATGTGCCCACAACCAAGGTACATGCTCTTGACCGGAATTGAACCCAGGACCCTTGAGTCTGCAGGCCAACACTCTATCCACTGAGCCAAACCGGTCAGGGCAGGTTTTTACATTTTTAAGAAGTTGAAAAAAAATCAACACAGGAATAATATTTCACAACACAGGCAAGTTATATGAAATTTAAATGTCTGTGTCCATAAGGTTTTATTGGGATACAGCTACGCCCGTGTGCCTTTAAGTAGATCATGCATGGCTGCTTTAGTGATACAGTGGTAGAGTTGAGTAGTTGAGGCAGAGACCACATGGCCTGTACAACCTACAGTATTGATGACCTGGCACTTTCCAGGAAAAGTTTGCTGGCCCCTGGCAGAGAGCACAAGAGGCCACGAGTATTCCGGAAAGAGCCCTGGATGTGGAGACGAGACACCTGGCCTTGATCCCCTCTTGCATCATTTAGCTGTTGTGTGACCTCGGGCATGCCACCTTGCCCTCTGAGGCTCGGTTTCCTCATCTGTAAATGAGGATATCAACAGGACCTGCCCCTCCTGTGTCATGCGGCCAATGTGGGGATCAGATGACTTCAAGGACATGCTAGTGCCCTGCGAGCTGCAAGGCCTGTGTGAATGTTCAGTATGATTTGCCCTAGAAGGGGGTCAGCCCTGCCCATTCTCTTTCAACCTTTGTTCCTTATCATCTTTCTCCTTTCTGACCTCAGGGCAGGGCAGAGATTTTCATAAGCCCCTCACCTCTTCTGTGTTATTACAAGATCCTGTTACCAGGAGGGCAGCCAGGTTTCATAGGTGGGCATTTTACCCTCTCACTGATCATCAGATCTAAGGGGTGGACAGTTGCAACTGGATTGTGCTCAGTACGGTACTGCTCACAGGAAATCCTGAGGCTCTCACAGAACCCTTGGGGAGCAGGGTTTGACGCACTGTGCTGACAGTTTGCCAACGGAGAGAAGGGAACCCTACTTTTATTCAGCTTGCTCTTTCATCGATATAGGCATTTAATTACAATTTAGGGTTGGCACAGGGCCCTAGGCCTTGTTGGGAAAATGGCAAATCAGATAGTCAGATAGTCTGGGGTTCTGCTTGAAGAGGAAATGTGGAAAAAAAAAAAGGAGGGAGAGCAGTAATCTCATCAGCCTCCTTGTCGCTCTCCGGGACCCTTTAAAGAGCAGCTGTGAAGTGTGGCACCCCTCTCTCCTTGGTGTGAAGGTCATCTGACATACGGGATCCTGCTCTGTACTCAGCCAACTGCATGGGCCCCAGGATCCCATTTTGCCATAGAAAGTTCTCAGAAGTTAGAAGGCTGACCGCCCTTGTGCCTGACTCGACTTCCTCCTGCACTGTGTTCCCCTGGCTTCCCGATCCCCGGGCAAGGCCTCAGCCAGAAAGGCCTGGAAGCTCCTCCCCACCCCAGTGCTGTCTGTTCTCTGGATCCCTGACCCTTGGCTGTCTCCTCGTTGCCTCACGTCAGCTCTGATGCTCAGCGTGTGGGCACTTGCCTAGCACAGGGATGCCGTGTGTTCCTCAAACCCTGCGTGGGCTCCTGCTTCCTAGGCCTCATCTGGCATGGCCTTGGGTAGCTCCACCTTCTTCTGAGATGCCTCCTTCATCTCCTGGCTTCCCTCCACAGTCTGCAGGGCTCCATTTCCTGGTCAAACGATGTGGAATTGCAGAGGGAAAAGGACCCTTAGTGTTCTCACATTCTCTCACCTCTGGTGTGTTCTCCACAGCGTCTCTGACAGATGGCTGTTCACCCATGTGCTTGGCACCTGGTAACTGCCTACATGTCTTTAGGGATGAGAAACCCACTTCCCCGAGGGCATCCCATTGCTTGTTGGATAGCCTTGGCCACTAGAAATGTTGCTTTTTTTGAGCTAAAATATCCTTCTCTATAATTCAACTCACTAATTTGAATTCCACCTTCTGGAATGATTCAGAATCTCTGCTACTCCTTCCAAAAATGCTCTCCAGCTCCCCTCCCTCATCCCCCCATCCTTTCTCCTGCTTCCCTGTGCCCAGTGCCCTCTGGAGTCCTGGTGCCCCTTCTGACTGACCGCTGTTCAGCAGTGGCTTTCGGGACACCCCTGGTCCCCACCCCACTGTGGCATCACTGACCATCTCACCACCCTGCAGAAAGGTCTTGCCTCTGTGAAGCGAGCCCTAGGCTGGCGCTGAGAAAGAATGTGAACCAAATGAAAGGCTCTCAGAGGCCCTGCCAGCAAAAAATCAATCTCTCCCCTCCCACCGAGTGGGAGGCCTCTGCAACTTGGAAGACGATCAAGAGCAGGATCAATTGGACATGGTCAAGGTCTTCCCGGTCCTTTACAACCACATGTCTCACGATCCCCCTGAGGGGATCTAGAAATCTACCTTGTTAGCAAGTTCCCCAGGGAGCCAGAATGTGGCCCGAGTTTCAAGCCACTGACCTCGGGGTTGCCTGGGTCTGGCCTCTTCTGAAGGCCCTGGTTTTGTCTTCTTTTTCAGAGGGCTCTTTGTGGTGAACCAAGAGGGGCTGGGAATCTGAGAGGGACTAACCTACTGGAGCCTTCAGCTGGGGCAAGGATTGGAAGGTCTTCCCTCCTCCTGATGGGTCTCCTTGAGTGAGGATTGAGAAGGAGAAGACATTGCTCCCTCTCAGCTCAGGGTTCTCAGCAGGTCAAAAACCAGCCTTCAGGGCTGCGTTAGGTGATGTCCTCTGTGAGTCCCTGAAGTATTCTCGAGGAACTTGGAAGCCATATCTGAGGGAAATAGTAAAAGAAGAAGGTAGTAGTTGGTGAACTTGGAAATCATTGACACAGACAACATAGCAGAGCCAAAAAGCGCAGAGAATAAAAACCCCTGGGCATCAGGGAAGGCTCTAGGGAGAAGGTAAGTAGCGGGGCCAGGATTCTGGGCCTCAATTAAAACCATCTAATTTTTATCAGCTTCATATACTGGGCAGAAGATACCTGAACAAAAGATTCTGCTACATAAAAAATAGAAAGCCATTGCAGGAAGGGAAAAGGAAGGAAAAGTTGCCTCAGACCTTGGATTGTTGGCACCCAAAGGAAAGCTAGCGGAGTCTCCCTTCCCAC
Source organism: Eptesicus fuscus (assembly GCF_027574615.1). Classification (NCBI taxonomy): domain Eukaryota; kingdom Metazoa; phylum Chordata; class Mammalia; order Chiroptera; family Vespertilionidae; genus Eptesicus; species Eptesicus fuscus. The sequence continues at coordinate 81,496,427 of NC_072484.1, read as the reverse complement.
ACCACACAGCACCCCCTACCCTCTGCTCCCACCCTAAGGCAGGCTCCTGCTGGGGAGACCTAGGTAGGGCTCTGCATGTTGTCAAATTTACATTGAGTTCTAGCCCACCTTGAGGCCAAGGCCAAGGCAGAGACATTTGAGTGTTCAATGAATGGAGCAAAGATACAAGAAGCAGATACAGCTCTTTAAATGGTAATTTCTCTGAGGGTGGGGATAAAGGGGAGAGATCAACCAAAGGACTTGTGTGCATCCATATGAGCCTAACCAGTGGTCAAGGACAACAGGGGGATGGGGACATGCGTGGGGAGGGGTTTGGGATGGGAATGGGGGGATGAGGACAAATATGTGATACCTTAATCAATAAATTTAAACAAACAAACAAAAAAGATAAAAGTACAGCACCAAAAAGATCTAAATAAAATGGGAATAAAAAAATAAATAAATGGTAATTTCTAAGTGTGCATTTGCTGGCTACTATTAGTGCCTCTAGTCTTTGCATTGGTTATAGCTTTGACAATTTTCATTTGCAAAATCCATTTTCCCCAATGAATTTTACACTGTGATGAAGTATGGAGGACAGATCGGAGAAGGCAGAGTAGATGCAGGGGGCCCAGTAAGAGGCATTTCAATGTCCAGGGGAAATGTGCTGGGGTGGTTCAGTGTGGCAGCTTGGATTTGGGCTGATTCATGCATCCCAAGGCAACATGCTAGTAGATAAAAACTGAAGTCCACTCTACCTCTGATTTATGCTATGCAATCAATTCAAAAATGACCATTTGACTGTTTTTCAGCTTTACTGAGCTATATCTGGCACATAACATTGTATAAGTTTAAGGTGTACAATGTGTTGATCTGATATGCTTACGTATTAGCAATGAACGTTTGGAACCAACGTCAGACAACGTGGTTTTTGCTCAGTTACTGACAGTGATCATGACAATTCATGCACTGATAGAGGGAAGGGTGGATAGTGTGCTAGTTACTTTGGGGCCTCTGTTCTTCTCTCCTTGGGATCCTAATGAACCGAGGCTTTCTCTGTCCTCATTCTCAGGTAACAGGTATGAAATTAAGGTGTACACTGGTGATGTCATTGGTGCAGGAACAGATGCTGATGTCTTCATCAATATCTTTGGAGAATATGGAGACACAGGTAATGGGTTTGAAATTCTTTTTTTCACAAAACATGCCCAGAAACTGCTTCTTAGGTGGGCTGTTTCCTCCCCTCCTCGCAGCCCCAGTCATCCTCTAGGCTCCTCTGTTGGGGATCTCTCTTCTTACGATGTGGTTTGTCAAGGGCTCCCCTGGGCAATAAGGTATTCATCCTGTAAAATTTATGTGTGTAATGTGTTTTCAGGATAAGGTGTGCTTAGGTTTTGGCTTGATTTAAAATTGTCCTTCACCCTAGAGCAGATCCAAGCTCCAATCACCGTGGAACTCATTCTCACTTACCCCCTTTGTCTCCCTAAGCTGCATGTCCATCTTGAGTTATATTTTGGGATGTGGCCTGGCCTGATCCAATGCAGTGGTTTGGGGCAGACCAGAATGGGGCCAGGGGTAGAATTAGATTTGGCCTCATAGATGGAGCAGGAACCGAGGACACAGACACAGCTACAGGTGTTAGGAGGAAATTCAGGCCAGGGGAAGTGAGGCAGATGGTTCTCTCCTGCTTCTGCCAATGTAATGGAAGAACATAGGAGACAGTACAGCTACCGAGACATGTTAATTTTGGACACAATATATTTAAAAACTCAAAATGCATTGCTGAGCTTATAAGAATAAAAAAGGTCTCCAGGTGCCGGAAATGAAGAGGGAATTCAAAACCAAAATATTAGCTACGAATTGATGCTGTGGCTCTTGAAAAGAGGGAGCTTTCACATTCAGCAGTCTACAGGGTGGATTTTATACTATTTGAGGTCATAAAATGAGCTATTGGCCCTTCATGAGGCAAAATATGCAAAATTAGAACCACATATAAAGACAGGAGTCTTGAAGGTTCACAGGAACATTTTCAGTGAAAAAATAGAACAGGCAAACAGTTGCTCATCAGTATAGTAAACTTATCTCTGCAAGAGTTCCAGATTAAAAAGACAATTGCTGAGAAATTGTTACCTTAAGCTTGTACCACATGTGGGCTTGAGGTTTGATTTTATACTACAAGTGTGCTTTGGGGACTTCCTCTCCCCCAAATACAGAAAATTGGTTCCATGCTAGTAATACCCTTGGGTACTTAGCAGAATTGGGCGACTTCCTTTCCCACAAATACAGAAAATTGGTTCCGTGATAGTAATACCCTTGGGTGCTTAGCAGAAGAATTGCGATTCCTATAGATGAAGTACTGAAGATGTATTCAGTTTCCAAAACCACAAAAACACTTATGGACACAATTCAACATGGCTAAGCACCAATAGATACAACAAACAATGAGATTAACACACACACACACACACATACACACACACACACACACACACACACACACACACACACACACACCTTCTGCCACCCCCCTGCTGAATTTCAGATTATAGAGTAACCTGAAAAAGGCTATAATTTAAGTATTTTAAACTATCAACATGAAATATGCAATTGAAGAAAATAACAGGTACCATGAAAAATATAGCAAACAAAAATACAGGACAGGTAGTTCAGTTGGTTAGTGTGTTGACTCAATATGCCAAGGTTGTAGGTTTGATCCCTGGTCAGGGCACATACAAGCATGAATCAATGAACACATAAATAAGTGGAACAACATTTCAAGGTTTTTCTCTCTCTCTCACATCAATAAATAAAATAAAAATAAAAGAAATACAGGAAAAAATATAGTGAATAAATATAAATCCACACCATTAGAAACTATTGAATAGAGCATTTGTAAACTATAAGATAAATATGAGCAAAATATCCAGATGTATCAGAGAGAAAAGGGGTTGGAAAATATAAATGAGAAGTCATGAGGCATGAAGGAGAGAATAAGTCTGATAGATGTTAAGCAGGAGTTCCAGAAACAGAGAATATATAACAGGTGAGAGGAAATATTTGAAGAGATAATGGTTGAAACTTCAAAACTGAGCAAAGATATGAATCTTCAAGTTAAAGTAAGAAAATGAGTCATTAAACAGGATAAATAAAAACATCCACATTTAGATACATTATGGTGAAGCCAGAAGCAAAGAGAAAGATCTTAAAAGTAATCAGATTTGTCAGGTTACCTTCTATAAAAAATTTAAATTTATAGCAAATTCTTATCATCAACCTATAGAGGGCATAAGTTCATTGAATAATATCTTCAGTATTTTGAGCAAGAGTATACATCAACCTAGAATTCTGTACCCAGCTAGGTTATAATTCCAGAATAAGGGCATAGTTAAGGAATTTCCATGCAAACAAAGAGAAATGGGCTTTACCACTCATAGACCTATACTTAACCAACCCCTAAAGAATATGCTTAAAGAAAAGGGAAATTGTACCCCAAAGAAAGGTGGGATGTAAGAAACAAAAGTGAGCCAAAAAATTATAATTATGTGACAAATCTAAGCAAGCATTGATATACAAAGTGATAACAATAATGACTGTTATCAGGATATGAGAAACTATGGACCCAAAACACTAAAAAAACAATAATATTTGAAAAGGAAAGTAGATAATGATTGTTAAAACATAATAAAGTTCTTGGTCCCACTCCATTCTCCTATCATAGGAGAGTAGAGATATTAAATTTAGGCTTTAATGTCAAGTATGTACATTAAAATTATAAAATTAATCACTGAAAATAGAAATGTATAATTTCTAAACCAATAGAGGAAGTAAAAAGAATAAAAACTCAATCCATCCAACAGAATGCAGGAAAAGAGAAATAAAGAAAAGATGTAGTTAAAAGCAAAAAGTAAGATAAATATATAAATAATCACAATAAGTAGAAATAAATGAAACTCACTAGTAAAAGGATATATGTTCTCAAATTAAATGAAAATAAATAGAACTCAGCTTAAATGATACAGAAGGGCTGAGTATAAATAAGATGGGATAAAGTATTCCAGGAACATATCAGCAACAGGAAAGAAGCTGGTATAGCTATATTAGTATCCATCAAATTAATATTGAAGGGAAAATGCCTTGTTAAATATAGAAGTATATTAGGCAATAATAAAAAAACAAAAATAAACCTGAAAGATATGATAATTCTGGACTTATATAAACTTAGCAACTTATTCCAAAAATATGTGAAGTAAAAATTAACAAAATTCTTGGAGAAACTTGACAAATAATCATAGTGGAAAATTTTAACACAACATCAATAATACGTTAAATGGATAAACATTTAATATGGCTGCACAAGATTTTAACTACACAGTTAATAAGCTTAATTTTATGGAAGTATGTAGATTCCTGCATCCAAATGGTGGAGAACACACATTTTTTCAAGCAGATAATGATAATATACTAAACCACAAAGCAAGCCTTAACAAACTCAAATAAGTCAATATCATTGAGACAACAGTCTTTGATTATAAGAAATAAAATTAGGAGAAACTCCAACCTTTCACTCCATTGAGAAACAAACTTTAATTTTCATAAAAAATAATCATCATTTACAAAATTTAGGAGAATTTACAAGTCATTCAAACCAATGAGAGAGAAAGTTTAATAAAGGTGCTGGATACCAGATTAATATACAAAAATTAATAAAAACAATAATCAAACATTTAATTTAAAAAACATCTGACTTCTATAGTAATTATAAGGTACTTAAGAATAACTCTAACAAAAGAGTTTTATGAAAATATAAAAAATTTTATTTGAGGATATACAAGAATACCTAAACAAATGAAGAAATATATTATGCTTATGGATGAGAAAAAAAACACTTAAATTTATTAAGAAGTCAAATGTTCTCATATTATTTTATAAATGCAGTGCAATTTTAATCACACTTCCAAAGGGCAATATCCTACAGCTTAAGCTGCTAATAAAATTCATGTTCATAAAGAACTATGTATTGCCAAGACAATTTTGAATGTTGAAAAGTATATTAACAATATTTACAATATGGGGATATTTACCCTGCCAGATATTAAAACATTGCAGATCTCTAAAAACTGGAACAGCATCATATGGATGGAGGATAAACAAATAAGCCAATGGAACATAATGAAGAGTCTAGAAACACACATAGAGGCAGCATTATAAATCAGTGGGAAAAGGACATAACAGTCAATTACTGGTGTGTGAACAATTGTCTCACCATATGAGAAAAGATAAAATTAGATTTTTTTTACCTTTCACCATATACAAAAATAACTTCCAGATGGAAGTTATACAAAAATAACTTAAAGACTTACATGTGAAACAACAACTCTATGAAAATTTTAGAAGAAACTTTAAGAGAGTGTCTTTTTTAGAATGGAGTTTTTTCAAATATTCACTAAAAGCAAAATAATAAAGGAAAGTATTGATAAATTCCATTAAAATAAAAGAAGTTTGCATGATAAAAGACACCATAGACAAAGGAAAGACAATAAAGTATATGAATAAAAAAATTACAGGAGAGCAAGATCTAAATTATATATATGTAAATGTCACACACATATACTGGTATATGTTCACGTTTCCCTTGTTGACTTTAAAAAATTAACTTTATTTTATTTTTTAAAATATATTTTTATTGATTTCAGGGAGGAAGGAAGAGGGAGAGAGAGAGAAACATCAGTGATATGAGAGAATCATTGATTGGCTGCCTCCTGCAAGGCCCCTACTGAGGATCAAGCCTATAACCTGGGCATATGCCCTGACTGGGAATAGAGTCAAATCAAGCCATGACCTCCTGGTTCAGAGATGGACCTTAATCACAGAGCCACACGCACCAGGCTTAACTTTATTTTTATAGCAGTTTTAGGTTCATAGAAAATTGAGTGGAAGTATAGAAAATGCCCACATACCGCCTGTCACCCCTACAAAACCTCCTCCCCTAGTTGACCTTGGAGACCATCCTTCAGTGGGGAGACCATTAGGATTTGGAGTCGGTTCTCTCTCCTCCTCTGGTCTTCGCTATAATTTTCTTGCATGTCGTGCATGCAGGGGAGCGGAGGCTGGAGAGTGAAAAGAACAACTTTGAAAAGGGAGCTGAAGACAAGTTCACACTGGATGCCCCTGATCTGGGGCAGCTGATGAAGATCTCTGTTGGCCACAACAACAAGGGGGGGTCTGCAGGTTGGTTCCTGTCCAAGGTGGGTTCAGCACCTGTCTGTGGTCCTTGCGCCCTGGGAGGGGGATTCTGGCTCTTCAGAGAGTTACATTTCAGCCCTAACTTTCCTCTCATGGTCTATCTGCCTCTACTCTTCTGCCTGAGCCTGCTGGCCAACCATGCTGCCCTCCTCATACCTCCAAGACTTTGTCCATGTTATCACCTTCCTAAAGAGCCCAGTTCACCCTTCGGGGCTCTGCCAGGAAGCTTCCCCTAACTCTGGCCCACCAGAATCTCTCCCTCCCATGAATGTTTATAATCCCGCCTACTCAGAGCGTTCATTTGACCCTAACTAATCTTGTGACTTATTTTGGGCTCATTTTGCTTTATACCTCAAATTTCTGACTCTCAGGTCCTTCATAATTTCACTTACCCAGGACAAAGTTAAGGTACAAATCAAGAAGATGACAACAAGGCTTCTGAGAAGCTAAAACATATCTGGTCCAAAGTTTGTAAGGAAAGCTCATGCCCTGGCTCTATATTGCTCTGCCTTCATTTTGATGGAAAGACCCCCTCGGACTCTCATCCCAGCCTAATGCTTACTTACAATCCTTTCTAACAAAATTGCTATATGCATTTAAACAAATAGCAAAAAATTAGAGGCAGAAAGAGGCACTATAATAGGTAGGACTGTTGAGAATTGTAATGGGAGTCATAGAAGACAGAAACAGCCAAAAGAATATTAGAAATTGATGGAAGTTTGAGGTTATTTAGAAAATGGGCTATTAGCCCTTTGCATATAGTTGCTTTAGTCACGAGGCTATCAATATATTTCAGCTCATCACAGATGATAGAAAAAGGTTAATATATAATATAGTTTTGAAAAAGGTCTTATTTCTTGAAACAGAAAACCCTCAGTTTATAACAATTTGACTATAGAAAATGAAGCTGTCTGATAGTGAGATTTTGTTGTTACTTCATTTGTCTTCTTTTATCAGTTAGGAAGGTATTTGGCTGCTAGTATCAGAAGATTGAAGTGCAGAGTTAAACAATTAGGGGCTTCTTTTTCTCATCTCACATGAAACCAGATGTGGCCAGCTCAGGGCCAGTGCAGCTGCTTTCTTTCTGAGACACCTGCTGTCTTGCTGCATCACCATTCTCAGCTCTGTGGCTCTCATCCTCCAATGTGGTGCCTCATGATCATATGATGGCTGCAGAATCTCTAATGGTCTTATCTGTGTTCCAGGCAGGAAGGGGAGACCAAAGGGGAAAAAGACTTTTTTTTTTCTTTCTGGCAAGCCTTTCCTTCTTGTGAGAGAAGTAACACTCGCCTTGGAACTCCTACCTGCATTTTATTGGCCAGAAATACGATATGGCTGCCATGGAAACTGGGACATCAAGCGCCTAGCTTTCCAGTATTCATAGTAGAAATAGGCTACGAAGAAGGTTATTGGCATGGGTGTTGAGTGAACATCCTAGACTGTCTGCTACACTTCTCTCCATAACTAGCCTGGAAATTCCTTGAGGGCGCCTCCCCAGCCCTTCACACGGGGCTGGGTGCTAAATTAGTGAAGCGAAGAATGGCCAAGTTTCCTTTGGAAAAGAGAGGGCTTGTCTGGCCCTTAGAGCAGCCATCCTGGTGCTGTACAGGGTGCCAGGAGGCCAAATGCTGGTTGGATGAGAGAAGAAATGGGGCAGGAGTCTAGACCCCAAAGAGCCAATGCACAGCCGGAGGTGTGTCTTCAGGGAGGTTTTTGTCCCGCTGGGCAGAGGCGGGAGAGGAGGCAGGTGTGTTTTGTGACCTCAGTCAGGATGGGGCTCAGGGAAGTACCTGGAAGCCCAGTTCCTTCATCCTACGGAGAGGCTTAGTGAAAGGAGCAGCAAAGTGCACCTGAAGTCCAGGTGTGACCTTGACACCGTTGTTGCAGCAGCACTTCATGAGGTTGGGTTCCTTCATGGTCGCATGGGCCACTCACCAGTGAGCTCACGAAGCTTCACGGAGGAGGCAGGTTCACACCGCAGAGCAGGGCCGCTCATTATCTTCGTGCTCAAGGCAAGGGCAGCTTGGCAAAGTGTGAGGACAGTTTTGTCCTCTGAAAGGTCGTAAATCTTGTTCCACTGCCTTCTGAAATCTGACATTGAGGCCAAGCAGACTTTTGTTTCTTTTTGGACAACCTGTTGTGTGGGGTTCCCTGCCCCGCACACAGCCAGGATGCTCGCAGAATTATTTCTTCATATTTATCATTCTAAAGTCTTGCCAGAAAACATCTAGGAGCAGGGCCTATTTTGGTTCATTGTCTTCCCCCCCACAAAGAGTTCTGCTCTTCTCATTCTTTGGAATGATGTTTTCTTCCTCCCTCCCTTTTTCCTTTCTTTCCCCCTTATTATTGTTTGCTGTTCAGACACTGTTTTATTGTTAATTTATCTTTATTGTTGAAAGTATTACAGGTGTCCTTCCTTATTCCCCCCATTAACCCCCTTCACTCTACCCTCTCTGCCCCGCTAGGCCTTCACTGTACTATTATCTGTGTCCATGGGTTATGCATATTTGCATATAAATTCTTAAACCCAAAGGCCAAGCAGGCTACTGTCAGTGTGAGATCAGTTATTTGATTTGGGGCTGTATTATCTACACGGGTGAGTTCAGGGCCTGGTAGGCAGGGCCCCACCTCTCCCCCCAAAGCCAAGGGGGGTTGTTCCTCTCAAAGGTTCACTGGCTTTTCTGAAAATATCCTAACAGCCTGTATTCCTTTATCTTAAGCAAACCAAAATGTTCCCTGGGGATAAGACATACAAACAATTCAAGCATTTTGTAGGTCAGCATGCCTGGATTTACTAGACATTTTCCTGAGGAATAAAGTGTAATGAGAAAGGAGGAATGAGGGTTGGAGGTCCCAGGCAAGGTGGGTGCAAGCTGAAACCCCGGGGCTGGGGGAGACTTGGGGCCACCTCTGGCCACTTTCCCATGTGCCAGGGATAGCGGCCCTATGCTCCTGCCTCCCCCACCTGGTCTCTAGGCTGCCCCTCCCTTCGTTGGTAATGAGGGAGTGTGTGTGCGGGGGGGTGGTTTAGAGGAGAAGAAGACAGTGTAGAGAGGAAGGAGAAAGAGTGTTAGGGACGTCACCAAAATCAGTCACTTATAGTTACTTGTATTTGTGGTATGTTACATACATGTGGCAGTGTTTCAGTGTGATGAATCAACTGCAGAGCATGTGGGGAAGAGCAGCCTGGTGACAGGGAGTAGGAGAAGATCCCACCTTTCTTTGCTGGCCTCAGTTTCCCCCATGGAACATTCCTTCGCTCTTCCAGGAACCCAGGTCTGTTCTGCTAACTCTTGGATGCTGAGCTTTATTTCACAGTGGGTTTATCAGCTCCAGACCTTCCTCCCTTTTTCTAATTGATCTGCTTGTCCTCAGCTCCCCAGAGACACCAATTAAAGGGGCTGTTAGATTGACTGCATCACCAGGTTTGACACGCGCACAGACAGCACTCCCATTCCAGAGGTTGCTGGCTGGACTTCACATGATAACCATTCCGGTGGCCTTTGTATTTAAGGCTTTGGTGGGATAAATCCAAAAGCCAGTATCATTATTCCCTTCATAGGTCATCTCCCTTATTTTCTGCCTAGTCAATCGCGCATGTGTGTTGCTCAGCCTGAGCTGATGGGCTGATGGACCTTGGTGTGACCGACACATCCCTTCCCCTGCTCTTGCCCCTTCCCAGGCTGACATCCTCCCTTCCCCAGGCTTTGCATGTGGCTTTGACCCCCACATCTGGTTTGCCCCACAACTGTGATCGACTCAAACGTGCACACAACCACTTCAAAAAATCAGCAGTCACAAGATGGAACATTATTCGGCGAGTGGGCCTGTCCTTGGTCCATCTGCTTCAGTAAAGAGATTTGCTCAGGGCCCCACAGCTGTTCAGTGGCAGGACTGGTACTATCCCAAATTCTCTGGACTCCCAGTCTGTTCCGCCCATTGCGCCATGTGTTAGCAACTCCAGAATTGAGCAGATGGCCTGCTGCATGCTGTGGGGAATGTCAGTTCGACCAGCACCACTGCCTCTGATAGGAAGAGAGACAGAAGCTCGGGGAGTGGATTGCAGGGGCCTTGAGAAGCCCAATGTGCCCTCATGTCACCAATTAATACTCAACATTCAACAAACATTTACTGAGTGACTGTTCCATCCTAGGCCCCATGCTACCAACTGTGGCTATTATAATAAACATGGTCTTGCTTCTAAGACAGATAGGACAAGTCCTTAAATCATTGCTTACTTGCTGTAAGGCAGGTTACTTACTGTACCTTATGTTCCAAAATTTGATGCAAAGTCCAGCTTTCAGTGAACAAACATTCTGTCCCTGGGGTCCCATGAGTTCTGATCAGACTGTTTCCCAGTTTGAAGATCAGAATACAGAATCTCCCGGCTTTAAGGCAAAGCAAGATGAGATAAGCGTCTTGGGTACAAACAGGTATTGTGGGGGTGCGCTGTGTCTGATCGGGGATCTGAGAGATGTCAGGGAGGGCCTGCTGGAGCTGGGCCATGAAGATCAGTTGCAGGGACAGGGATGTTGAATAGAACTGCGCTGGGCACAGGGCTCAGAGAACTGAGAAGTGGTGTAGGGAGGTGGGCGAGGGCAGGTCTTTATTGAGTGAGGTGGCCTGCGGTGGTAATGAGGGAGTGTGTGTGCGGGGGGGTGGTTTAGAGGAGAAGAAGACAGTGTAGAGAGGAAGGAGCAAGAGTGTTAGGGACGTCACCAAAATCAGTCACTTATAGTTACTTGTATTTGTGGTATGTTACATACATGTGGCAGTGTTTCAGTGTGATGAATCAACTGCAGAGCATGTGGGGAAGAGCAGCCTGGTGACAGGGAGTAGGAGAAGATCCCACCTTTCTTTTCTGGCCTCAGTTTCCCCCATGGAACATTCCTTCGCTCTTCCAGGAACCCAGGTCTGTTCTGCTAACTCTTGGATGCTGAGCTTTATTTCACAGTGGGTTTATCAGCTCCAGACCTTCCTCCCTTTTTCTCCTGTGTAAAAACTCACCTGTCCTTTGCCTCCTGGTCTTAGAGCTCTAAAAGGAAACCACAATTGGTTCTTGGAATGTGGTGATGGTTGCTTACTGGAGATGGCATATGTGCTTTTAAAGAAGGAGTGAAAACTCCTTGGAAACAGAGACTGGTTTTTGTTCCTTTACTGCCCCCATGCTGGTGCATGGAGGGTGCACTGTGGGTCACTCAGGTTATCCACATCTCAGGTGCTTGAGCATGGGGCGGGGAGGCAGGAGACCCTTAAACCACCCAGTTGCTATGCACAGAATGGGCGTCTGCCCCAATCAGCTTATTTATGTGAAATTGGTGAAAGTTATTCCAATATTGAGGAGAGAGAGCTGCTATGAATCATAGTTGACATTCCACATCAATTGAAAATGTATTGACTCCAAGACCAACTCCATGTATTGGAGACGTGTTTACCCTGCCAGGGAGGACACGAAGGCCCTGAGGCCCCGGATCTGTTTGACGTATCTGTGAACCGTCTGGAAGGAAGTGACAAAGAAGTGATCCTCGCTTAGCAGCTTCATCTTTTGTTTCTCTTGTTCGGGGGGTCGTTTATCTGTCTTGGCTTTTTTAACCTGGTGGTCTTGCCTTGTGACTCTGCTGTACGCATGACTCCTGGTCTTTGTCGCCTCATGGAAGGCCAGCATCATCTGTGGGCTGGTCTGCAGTCTGCACGTGGAGAATATTCCTCCGCAGGGGAAATAGCTCTTGTTTGTTTATTCGATCATTGCTTCTGCTCCTGTCTGTCTGTCTGGCACACACACAGACACACTCTCTTTCCAGGTGTGCACTTCTATTGTTCATGGTGAAGGGTGCTTCTGTCTCTCCCGCCTTATTTTGCAATGATCCCTGCCATAACAGCAGAATCCATGGAGCAGTGGTCTGGAGGGAATACCACCATTTCATTCTGTTAGCAAAGGCATGTCCTGAATTCTTAAAAGGAACTCCACGGAAATCCAGAGGTGCCTGGGCAACTTGTGAGAAAGCTGCTTACACCTCTCTTGGAGGGGGGCTTTGGTAATGGCCCTTTAAGCAGTGGGGGGTCAGGGCTTAGACAGGACCCATATCAGCAGAGGCCAGAATGCCCTTGGGAGAACCCTCTGTGCCCTGTACAGTCTCTGTACCTGAGTGCTTGTGTCAGTTCCCTCCTCATACCCATCACCATTTGCTGCTAGATATGTTCCAAAAATTTCCATCCCCCAGGTGCCAGTTTCCTCCAGCCTCGTATTGCAGACTTTGGGACCAAGAGACGTCATAAAATATTGTCCCCATATTTCAGTATGCATCTGGAACATTTCTAAACTGCTCATGGACTTCTATACTTGCTGCACCAGTATTGAAGCTGCTATGTTCTCTTTTGGCAGTTCTTTTTCTTTTCTTTTCTTCTTCTTCTTCTTCTTCTTCTTCTTCTTCTTCTTCTTCTTCTTCTTCTTCTTCTTCTTTTTTGGTACCTTGGTTGTTATTTGAATACTAGAGGCCTGTTGCATGATATTCGTGCAAGAATAGGCCTTCCTTCCCCTGGCTTCACTCCGCCACGCCTGAATATGCAAATTAACCTCCATCTTTGTTGGGTTAATTTGCATGCTCACTCTGATTGGCTGTGGGTATAGCGGAGTGATGGTTAATTTGTATGTTTCTCTTTTATTAGATAAGATTCATTCAAATGTCACTTTCCTTTGGGTTCAGCTATGCAAGCTAGTTTTGTCCCATAGGGATATTTAGTGGTGCACATTTTATTTCTCAGATTAGCTAAACTTCTCAAGTCAGGAATTTCCATCAGAAACCAGACCAGTCGAGGCCCTTGATTGATGACATCTCTGTGAACTGTGAGGGTGTTGCCCTTGCCCTTCAAACCTTGGCTGGCACTGGTCTGTGAACATTTGAAGGCAGAGATGGTGCATCTGTATGTCTAGGTTTACTAGTAGACTTGACAACTTATCTGATAAATTAAGTCCTGTCTTTCTTTACCTTGCTTTCCCAACTCTGTGAGAGTCGGTATGGGGGTTAGGAAGCAGGCTGAAACCTGGATCAGACCCTTGTCAGTGACTCCCCCAATCTACCCCAACCCTGGGAGATGAAAGCTACGAAAGTGTGCAAATTGATGAGTTGGGAGAGGCTGGACTCTCGTGGCAGAACCCCTCTGGGCAGTGCCACAGCCACTCAGCTTTAAAAGTACAGACCTTCAATCAAATCAGCAGGCTCTGGGGATGACTCACACCAACCAAACTCACAAGGGACTAATTATAAACTGAGGCCTGAAAGTTGGCTTGTCTGGGGAGAGAAGCCTGGTGGGATGGCTGGTTCCAGTCACTGACTCAGGCCCCGGTTCCTGTCTGGTGGGCGGAGTCCTCAGGAGGCCAGCGCTTAGACTCAAAGGTTCTTTGATGAACACCGGATTAAAGCAAGGTGAGATGCCTTCAGGCAGCCCCATGTGTGCCCTGTTTCTGCCCTGCAGACACTTGGATCTTAGGAAGTGAGTTTTCATTGAAAATCAGAGCCCCCCTCTCTCGGGCAGTCTTGGGAATACCCGGGCAGACATTGTTACTTTCCAGGCCTGTCTGTCACCAGATCTTCTGCCTGCACAGTGCTATGACTGGAGGACACAGTTATTGACTATTCCACTTATGTTAGAGGCAGTTTTCAACAGGGTCTTCTCAGGACATTTGGGAAAGGCTCCTCAGCTCCTTGGTAATCTCTAGAAGTCACCTTATCTCACCTCGCCAACCCAGCTCACAGGTGAGTCCCCCACAGGAAGCCTCATCAGTGGCCAATTCCACCAGCCTCACTGTCCATGGCTGGCATTTTCTAACCTGATCACCAGATCTTAAGCTTTTGGGTGCCTGATTTGAGGCTTTCAGTTCCTTCTGCATAGACTCTGCTTCTCACCAAGGTTGGAATCCCAACCTTCCTCAGGTAAGGAAGGTGATGACCTTGCTGTCTGCAATTCCAGGCTTCCAGCTCTCACACCCATCTCACAGGGCACATACTGCCAAGTGTCTTGCATTCAATTTTTTAAAAAATGATCTGCAGCAGAGGAGGGAACAGTGGCTCAGTAATTCAAGTAGGGTCACTTGCCAGGCATCCCTATGTGACTCTCAACATTTTGCAAAGTTTTCCAGGCCACAGCTGTGTCCTTGTGATGAGTTTTCTGTGGGCCACTAGGAAGATGGAAGTGTATTCTTAGAGGACACTCAAGGGATGGGGGATTTGGATTGGATCACCAGGTGCATCCTCAATGACACTTAACATTCCTTCCCTCTCTTCTTCTTAGATCATCATTGAAGATATTGCGAACAAAAGAAAATATGACTTTCCTCTTAACCGCTGGCTGGCCTTGGATGAAGACGATGGCAAAATCCAAAGGGATATCTTAGTGGGTGGAGCTGAGACCACAGGTAGAAACAAAGAAAGAGGAGGCTCCATTGGCTAATAGTTTGCTTTCTGCCTGAGGCTCAGTGTTCTCATCTGTGAGCCTGGAGGACTGCAATCAAGTGGGAGCCAACTGGGTCTTCCAAGAACATTTCTCCTGCTCTTGAAAGCGTTCTGTTTCTCTGAGCTGCAGTCTGGGGCTCTGCTGATGTCAGAGGCAATGGAGAGATGCCCCTCAGCAGACACTGACTGCTCAGGGCAAAAGAAGTCACCCATGGGATGAAGCCAGAACTCCTGATACATGTGGGCATGTATAAGGACATTGTTTTAACTCTTCCTAATATTGAGTGCTTACTATATGCCAACCCTCTGCTAGGCACCTGACCCATTTCATCTCCTTTAATCCTCACAATGACCCTGTGATATAGGAACTGCTATTGTTCCCATTTCACAGGTGAGGAAATGGAGTCACATAGAAGTTAAAAGATCTGGTCAAGGTCTCAAGCTGGTAACTGACAAATCCAGGATTAGGTCTACCTCCTAAATCTCTACACCGTGTGAATTCCATGGAAAACATGAAACTCCAAGCATGAAAGTCTGTGGAAGTTCCAGAAAATCTATGTTAATGAATGCACGCGTGAGAATGCGCTCTGTTGCAGAACCTCCCAAGGTTCCCACTGCATAGAGGATAATCCAGGTTCTGGGGTGTGGTATTCGAATTGCTCCACGAACTGGCTCCAGTTCACCATATTAGCAGGATCTTTCAACAGCTTCTCCCACCACTTCCACACACCCTCCATCTCCTCCACCTCCTTTGCATACCTTTCACTCTTTCCTGTACCTGCACCCTCTCCCCATTCTCCCCACCTCCCCCACAGCTTCTCTCTGCCCTCCCTTTTTCTTGCCCTCTCTTTACCTTTGGAGTATGCCTTCTTCTCAGCCTGTAATGCCATTTCTCTACTTTGTGCTTCCCAAGTTTCTGCTTCCAGTCACTTCCTCTGAACCCTGCCCACCTCCTCTACACAGGACAATTCCTCCCGTCTTTGTTCAGGGCACCATGAACTTCTCTGCTCCAGCGCTGTGGCACCTTGGCCTGGCCTGACCTTTGTTGCACAAGTCATTTGTAACTCGAGTTCACAAATTATTTACCTAAAAACATACATTAGCACAGATTTAACATTACCTCTGTAACCAGGATGCCATTACTTGCCTCCAGTAGTAGAGGAAAATGAGAAATGGCAGTCAGAGGCTGGCAACCCAAGTCGAGGGAGTATGTCTCGTGTGAGAACAGCATCCGTGTATGTATTTTGGGTAGTAAAGCTGGAGACCCACTGTTTTAGGGCAGTGGCCACTCTTTTTTATCCTCATATTCTCCCAATACCTGGCATATCATAAGCACTCAATAAATGTCTGTTGAGCAAAAGAAGGTGTAAATGTATTAATGAATAATGCCTCTATGTAGTTGCACATGTTAGCCCCCAAATAAGTTTGGGATTTTTATTTCTCTGGGGCCAAAGGGTGAAGCTGGGGGTAAGGTGGGGCCAGGGTAGGTGAGGGAATTAACAAGGACTAATATGCCATTGCCTTAGACTCTAGGACAGAATGAATGAAGGAGACCAGACCTGTCCAGTTGTCCATCTTCAGTGTTTTCTCTTACTCTGCCCCATCTTAGAGTTTAATCTTCCCTTGCTGGCTCTTCCCCAGAACCCCAAGTCCTCAGACTGCCTCCCGACTGACCAGAACCCCACAATGTTCTCTTCCTGCCTCAATTTCCCCTCACATCTGGAATTTAATACAAAAACTAACTGCCCTCTTCTGGACTTGAGCTTCATTCAACCTTTTCTCCTACACCCTCTCCATCTGAACCCGCATTCCAAACTCATGTTTTAGAACATGGAAGTCTATGTAGCCCAGGCCACATAGTGCCCTCTATTAAAAGTTATATTTTTAAGTGATGAACAAGAGAGCAAACTAAATGAGTAAGATAGCCCTGAACATAAATCTCTATTAATGGAGTTGACTATTACAATTAAATTAGACATAGCAGAACTCATCCGGCAGCTATTAAGAATCTGCACATGATAATTAGCATTAATAAGAAGTACTATTCTTAGCTAGCCCAAGTTCCTCCTACTCTGTTAGTTTCCTGTGATTAGGGCTGGCAGCTTCCTGTCATAATACCGGCCGTTTATTCCTAGACGCAGATACACTGACACACAAACTCTGAAAGAGAGGAAGTGAGGTTGAGAGCGGCACTGGGTGTCATCTGGGGAATGGACCAGGGGATTAAGGATGTATGGAAGAGGGAGACCTGGGGAGATGGTGGCCAGGGAGGGGGAAGGTGGGCATGATATTGTAACCAGCAGGCACTGAACCCTCTTCTTTCCCCTCTTGTTTCCACACCAGCAATCTCATACATCGTCACCATCTTCACTGGGGATTTACGGGGGGCTGGGACCAAATCCAAAATCTATTTGGTCATGTACGGGGCCAAAGGGAATAAGAACAGTGGAAAAATCTTCCTGGAGGGTGGTGTGTTTGACCGTGCCCGCACAGACATCTTCCACATCGAGCTGGCTGTCCTCCTCAGCCCCCTTAGCCGGGTCTCCATTGGGCACGGAAATGTTGGCGTCAACAGAGGCTGGTACTGTGAGAAGGTAAGGGATGCGCCTTCTCTTCTTTAACTTTTAAATATGAACTAACTCTAACATGCTTCCTGCTTCCTACTTTCTTTGGGTCAGTAACAGAGCAACGGGGGCAATGCCTTTCACTGGGCATTTTGGATGGAAACTTGCCCATTCACCTTGTCTTGAGGATGGTCAGGAACGGGACTGTTTTGTACATGCATCCAAGGGCCAGACACAGAGTAGGGGATCCAAATGTGCTCTGTCGGTGGTTGTAGACTATCCTGATTCCTGGTGTGGCATTTTGCTTCAGTTTATAAATCTCTCAATCAACACGTATTTTTAAATATATGTTTGTATTGTGGATACTCATGCTTTAAAAATATATGTATAACAAAGTGAGATAAAACCAAAGTCAATTTTGTCTACCACCCAACTTAAGAAATAGAATAGTCTCAATGCTCTTGAAACTCCTGTGTCCTTCCCCAGTCATATAATTCTCTCTCTCTCCCAAAAAAGCATATAGGATTATGAGTTTTGTCTCAGTGTATGTTGATAGAAGATTTTTGGAGTGTTCCAGGAACTTTCCTTTGAACATTTATAGTGTGAGTGGCCTGGGCTACGTAGACTTCCATGTTCTAAAACATGAGTTTGGAATGCGGGTTCAGATGGAGAGGGTGTAGGAGAAAAGGTTGAATGAAGCTCAAGTCCAGAAGAGGGCAGTTAGTTTTTGTATTAAATTCCAGATATTAACTACCTTTCATGTGATTGATCTTTTTTTTTTTTATTTTACAAGACAAATACAGGGAATTAATTTAGTATCCAAGTTACTTTGGTTCAGAGTGAGATTTTACAATGTGCTTAAGGAAATACAGTATGTAAAGAGGTTATTGAGTATAGAGGAAAAGGTTTGACATATGGGCTGGTAAGTTGGAGGATGGATGAATACCTATTTGGGAAGACTTCTTGGAAGAGGTCTTTCTTGATCTAAAATGAGACAAGCAATGGGAAGAAAGTACATTCCTTGAAGGTCCTAATGCAGATGAACCTAAACGTGGGGCTGAGGAGGCTGCTGAGCATTGCAAGCCAGTCCAAACGTGTGGTCTGCTCCCCCAGGTGGTGATTCTGTGCCCCTTCACCGGCATCCAGCAGACCTTCCCTTGCAGCAACTGGCTGGATGAGAAGAAGATGGATGGGCTGATTGAGAGGCAGCTCTATGAGATGGTGTCTCTCAGGAAGAAGAGGCTGAAAAGTAGGTGGAAGGGCCCAGAGCCTGGCATCCCCCCAGGCAGGGGCAGGAGAGGCCAGGGCATCAGACCCCTGGGCAAGAGCTTCAAGGGGGTCCACTCTACTTTTCAATTCTCCTCTGGAAAGGAAGATAAGGGTCCCCCAGAAAGCTTAGGTCTTCAGGGTCACACCTGCCACCAAGGCTGGTACTCTGGTGTCCCCAAGTTGAATAAGCTGCCATGTGGGCTAGATGAATGGCTCAACACTGTGCATTCTGAATGCACTGGACATAGGTGGGTGGAGTTGACCCTTCTCCCTATGTAAAGCGCACTGCCGCGCTTCCTCCATTAAAGGAACATTAGGCACCGTCTTTCAAATATCAAGGAATCCCCGGCTGCCTAAAATTGGCACTTGTTACAATGGGCTTTGTGAGAGTGGGACACATCTATGCATAACCTGTGCTTCAGTCCTGATCACCTTTGATTTGCTCCTCTTCCCATCCGGTACCATGGAAATCTCTTTGCTTATTAAAGTTTTTGGTGCAACTTGACCTGTCTCTGCAGAATTTGCTTGGTCCCTGTGGGTCTGGACGACGGACTTAAAGAAAGCTGGTACCAACACTCCCATCTACATCCAGATTTATGGGAAGAAGGGGCGGACGGATGCGCTTCTCCTGAACCCTAACAACAAGTGGTTAAGACCAGGCATAATTGAGAAGTTTAGGGTAGGAGAGAAGTGTGACAGGGTGGGAGGGAGGAAGGAGGAAGGGGCGTAAGAGGCATTTGTCATGGGATTCTGGTTTTATGAGGCAGGGTTGGGTGAAGTGTGAAGACACAAAGGTTCAATGGAGACTTGAGGTCCCTATGAGGAGTGCCAAATTTGATCTATGGATAATGCATTAAATGGGGTGTGGTTTAGCTCTGGCCCTTCGTCTGAATCAGACAGTCCAGAACCAAGCCTGGGGGAAGAGGCAAGTGTGGAATGGTTGTGAGCATCCGGGAACCCAGAGATCCTGAAGCCAGTTAGTGTCAAACCACCCGATCTGGACTGAATTAGAGAGTGAGGAGCAAATTTAAGGGAGTGACAATTTTAGAACATTTTCAAAGAAATTCACCTTTAAATTTCCCGTATAGATACATATATAACTAGAGCAAGGCTTGTTTTGCCAGCAGAAGTGCAGCTCTGACCTTTAGGTAAGAATACTTTGTAATTTGCTGCTCTCTTCTCAGAGCACCCTACCGGTGCCGCTATTATACCACTCAGTTCATTGCTCTTTCTGTGTTTGTCTTCCTGGCTAGACTGCAAGCCCCTAGGGAAAGGGCATGGCTGCTGTATTGATCTTTTTGTCTGTTTCAATGCCCAGCAGAGCTCGGGGGCTGTGGGCTTGTACTAATTTGCAGGGCTGCCATCTGGATTTTGTTCCTGGAAGTTCACTGCTTGGAAGATTTTCTTTAGTCTGGATCCTACTGTGGGTCAGTTATTTTTGTTCCATTTCACCAGCTCAGACTGAACCCTAGCTGTACATGGCTACCTCACCCTCTGGTTACAAGGGCATGAGAGGATACACTATATGAGGGTGGATTGAAGCAAATCCATCCTTGTTGATAAAGAAACAGCCCAAAGCAGGTTCTCTCTTGGCAGGGGGTCAGCTATGAGGATAAACACATTTCACTTGGTTGTGCCCACTGAAACCTTGTTATTTCTCACTGTAGTTTGAGCTCCCGGATCTCGGCAGGTTTTACAAGGTTCGGGCATGGCATGATGGAATGACTCCTGGCTCTGGATGGCATTTAGAAAAGGTGAGATGCACCATCTTGGGGATTGGGAGGTGGTTGGGAGAGGAGCCAGAATGGTCCCTTTCTGATGAACCTGTCACATCAATTTGCTTTGTATATGTTTGTAGTGAGGGTGGGAAAGGGTTACAGTGAGACATGAATTTGGACATAGCACACAGGGACTTCCTGATGTGGCGTGGACTTACAAAGTAGACTAAGAAAATGCTCAGGTGTGCAGTCTTACCTTGCATTCTGCCCCAGCACCTGGCTGCTAGGCAAATGTAAGTCTCAGAGGACCCAAAGGGTATGTATTAAACTGGCACTCTACCTTCCACAAGAGTCATCTCTAGGTAATGGCCTTGGCCTCCTTGAGATCAGATAGCAGCACAAGGACCACAGGGCATGGATAAATATCTTTGGCACACCCACTTGCTCACCCCAGGATTTCATTCCAGATGACCTTGATGAACACTCTGACCAAGGACAAATATAACTTCAACTGCAATCGCTGGCTGGATGCCTTTGAGGATGACAATGAGACTGTGAGGGAGATGACTGCAGAGGGCCCAACAGTGCGGAGGATAATGGGCAGTAAGTGCTCACCAGCTGTCCATCTGGGGGAGGCAGTGGAGCCTCTGCTTGGTGTGCCAATGAGGGTCTGGCCAATGAGCTAGTAGTCTTGTCCACTGCGCATCATCAGGCTCCCTGTGAATGCCAGGGAGGATTTAGAGGTCCAGCCTCAAGACCATCTTGAAGGAGTCATCTTCAAGGCCTGGTGCCAGAGCTCTGTGGTGATGGGTGTGGGGGATGGAGGGGAGATTCATGGGCCTTTCAGTTGATTGTGAGGGGATGAGAAGAATCTGCACTGAACAATATTTCTCTAAATAAACGAGGCATGTGAGTTTGACATGCTTGCTCTAGAGCATCCCTGAAATGAAAGGAAACATCCTCTTCAAATTATGTACAAGATGCTCCCCAAAATGGAAGGCTGGATCTGGTAGCCATGCTTGGGTGCTCCTGATGGGTCCTCTATTTCTATTTAAGGCTAATAGGGGAGGGACAAAGCTTTTAATCTGGAGTCCAGTATCCACATTCAAAGGGGTAAAGGGAGACCATTTTGCCTCTAGGTTACATGTTGGCAAATACACAGAACATCTCCTGTCCTTTTCCTTGGCAGACATTACTGAGCGATCACAGCATTCCATGCTGTTGAGTCTGAAATGAGCTTCATAGCCCTCAAATAGCATCCAAGCAGACATTAGCAATTGATCAGAATTGGCAGTTAATATAATTAACTTATTTGGTATACTCATGGTAGATTTGTTAGTAGTAAAGTAGCATTAAAGTTAAGAATATATAGACAGCTCTAGCTGGTTTGGCTCAGTGGATAGAGCATCGGCCTGTGGACTGAAGGGTCCCAGGTTCAATTCCGATCAAGGGCATGTACCTTGGTTGTGGGCATATCCCCAGTAGGAGGTGTGCAGGAGGCAGCTGATCGATGTTTCTCTCTCATCGATGTTTCTAACTCTATCCCTCTCCTCCCTTCCTCTCTGTAAAAAATCAATAAAAAAATATATTTAAAAAAAAAAGAATATATAGACAATGATGTCACTCATAGTTCTAGTAGCCCTTATACATAAGTAGCACTATTTTGTGGTTCTTCTTCACTTTTAATTAAAATGTATAGCTATAGAATATTTGTGTTCAAGAGCCCTTAAAATAGCCTCATGCAGATAAGGAAACTGAGGAAGACTTGCCCTGATTCTCCATTGCGTAGACAGAGTTGGACAGAGAACAAGGTCTCTTGCCTCCTGGGTCAGTGACTATACCCTGCCTGCTCACATTCAGTAGTATTTTCTTTGAAAACAAGGCAATTATTTCTCCATTGCACTCTGTGGCATCACTCTGTTATGTAATCTTCGTTACAGATGTAACTCAGACATTTTCCTGCTCATAATTTGTTTATGATTTTACTGTTCATCTCTCCTCTCCACTCTTCCACTTTCACCCATGGCAGCAGGAGTCATCTGTCTTGCTCACTGCTGAATTCTTGTACTAATTATGGCACCTCACACCTACCAGGTTCAGGAAACAGATATTGTTTTAAGTGAAAAGTGAGGTTGTGGTGTGCAATGAGATCGTGAATGAGGCATGAAGGAGGTGGACCTGGGTTGGATGGAATTAAATGCCAAAATGTTGGCATGAGACCTGAGGTCCCCAAACACTGCAATGCCAGCCCCAGGGAGCTTGCAAACAATGCAGTCTTAGGGGTCCCACCTCTGGAAACTAAGACCTAGGAGGCCTGGAGTGTGGCTCAAGAACCTGAATTTGTATAAGTTTCCCATGCTGATGATGGACTGAAAGTGGGAACCTCTGGTCTGTCTGGGACAAGGATTTGCAGGTTTGCAGGGACTGGGGTGGTATGAGATGGGATTTGATAGCTGGGGGAGGAGCAAGGTCAGCGCAGATGAGAGCTGGGTAGAGAGGAGGAGGCCATGCTTAGAGGTGGGGAGCAGCAGGGCCGGTGTGGGGAGGGGGGCAGGGGCTGTCAGCCAGTGGTGTCCCTTCTCTCTGCCCATAGTGGCCCGGCACCGTGTGACCGTATGCACCGGGGACCTCCGAGATGCCGGGACAGATGCCAGCGTCTACCTCTGCCTTTATGGTGACGTGGGGGACACGGGGGAGCGGCTGCTGTACAACTGCAAGAATAATGACGAGATGTTTCAGAAAGGCAACGTGAGTTGCAACAATGAGCCACCACCCCTCCCCGCCCTCACCCTCACCACCCCCATTTCCACTCCCCGCTCTGATCTGCTCTGATCTGCTCTGCCAAGCACCGCTGACGGCTGGTACTGAGCCATCTAAGAGGCTTGCTCCGGGTGAAGGGAGCGGGGACCTACCATGCCTGACACCTATGGGCTCAAGGACCATCCAGCTGGGGCTCTGGCTTTGCTGTATCTCCCCCTTGGTGTTGGGTCCCAGGGGAACACCGTCTCACTGGCCTCACTGTCCTCCCTGTCCTCCCCCTCTGAAGGCCGATGAGTTCACCATTGAGTCGGTCACCATGCGGAAGGTGAGGCGGGTGAGGATCAGACACACAGGCATAGGCGGGGGCAAAGGCTGGTTCCTGGACCGGGTGCTGGTGAGAGAGGAGGGACAGCCTGAGAGCGACAATGTGGAGTTCCCGTGTCTCAGGTACGGGGTCCTGCCTGCTTTTAGTTTCCCAGCTTAGGTTATGGGCCCCAGTTCTGGGAAGACACAGCCCTACAGCAGGACCAGGGAGCAAAACAGTGGCGTAGGGAAGTAGTCGGTGCAGAAAGAGATGGCCCTGCTGATGGTGCTAGGCCCATCCCCACCCCACAGGTGATAGATGGCACACCAGTGTCCCTGTGTGGTGCTAGCATATGTGCTTAAGTTCTAAGATGTCAGCATTTTTTTCATGTTGAAATGTGACAATTTCAGAATTCAACTGAGAGTTAGAGAGTTACATGCTGAATCAAACTTTTGAATCAAAGGTGTTTATTTTTTATTTGGATAGCCTTCCAACACATCTCTTGCCTGGTAATATCTTTCAAGACACCTTACTTTGTTTTAATTTCCTTTCCCCAGCTTACCAATGAGGTAAAGTTTCTTTCTTTTTTTCCTTAAGTATTTGGATTTTTTTTGTAGCCAGTTTGGGCTCCCACTGACTTCTAGAAGTTCCTGATAGAGACATTTTAAAAACAAAGAGCAATATTCATGGGTCTTATTTGTGCTGTCAAGTTGGCCCCTGACACTCACCAGTAGCAACGTCTGGGAGGTGTAGATAGTGAGCTTAATTTGAGGCTTAGGATGGCGGGTCTTTGCAAGTCCCGGGTCCAGGCTAGTCCTGCACCTGTGGATGAGGTGCTGCGTGTCTGAGCTCATTGGGGCTGGCCCAAGCTTCTGGGGCTGCACTGGGACAGCCCAGCCGTGAATGCACTACTCTTTCCCTGTCCATGCACACACATGCACTCAGGTGCGCGCGCACACACACACAGACACACCCCAGGAGCCCAGGAAGAGCAGTTTCCCAGCGATGGCAGGCCACTGAAACTTTTGTGTCCATCGCAAAGATCTCTAGAGTCTTCAAAATGTAGCCACTGTTACTATTACAAGAGATTACACAGGCACATGGAGACACACTTGGTCAAGACGCAAGTATCTTGGTTTCTTTGTTGCCCTGGAGAACAACAAGGATGTCTCTTCTGCCCATCGTCCCGTATCACAGACCATCTTGAGCACTGGGGCCGAGACAACCTGTGCTTGTAGATTGTCTGAGTTCTCAGGTGGGTCTCCGTGCTCAGAGGGAACAGTGCTTTTTGGATGAATTCGCCCAGTGTCTTTGCTGGCCGACGACCAGCAGAGAGCTGGGTCCACAGCCCACGGTAGCTGGTTGATGAGTCACAGTTATCCAGCCCCAGCCCTCAGGTCCTCCTTGTTGGCAAATCTCGCCCACCCTTGAGGACTCAGATTAAAGTCCCTTCACCTTGACCCTTTCTCCTTTCCCTGAATTCCTGTTGCGGTTACTTTGATCTAACATCCCTCCCTGTCTTCAGTGCCTCCGCCAGTCTACCCTGTCTTCTTAACCAGACTGTAGGTCCTCAAAGGGCTGGGCTGTGTCTCAGTTATCTCCTCTGTCTTCTCCTCACCCCAGAGCCCTTAGCACAGTGCACACACAAGGTGAGCTCTCAGGAAAAAGGTGGTTGTTTTGATGATAGCGATGTCCCAGGTGTTTATGGCGTTTAGGACAAACTTGTTTACCATAATTGCCAAAGTCCCACATCCAGTGACCCTTCCACCTCTCCAGGCTCATCTGCCAGCACCTACCCTTTACTCGCTGCATTCCATCCATACTGGCCTTCGGTCAGCTTATCCCAGCCTAAGTTGTTCCTTCTGGAATGTACCTCCTTTTCCTCTGGATAACTCCTGGTCCTCTGGATAACTCCTGGTCCTCCTTGCCATCTCAGCCAAATATCACCTCCTCTGGGCAGTCCTCCCTCGCCAGTCTGGGTTGGGATCCTTTGTTCTAGCTCTAGTGGAACAAGTTTCCTTTGCTGGCCTCCCTGGTGACTCTGCATAAATTGTGTGATGGTTGGTTGTCTGCCTGATCCCCTCAAAGGGCTAACAGCCCCTCATTTGCCCACCAGGTGGTTGGACAAAGATAAGGATGATGGACAGTTGGTCCGAGAGCTTCTGCCCAGTGATAGCAATGCAACACTGAAGAGTAAGTTGTCCTGATGACCAGATGCTGGCTGGGCTGTGGGTGTGACAGGTGCCCTCCCTTGGCTACACAGAAGCAAGCCCTGGAGAAAGCACGTGCTCCTCACTTCATCCCACGGAGCGGCACCGGGAGGGTGGAGAGGAAGGGGCTCCAAGGGAGGATCTGGAAATCTGTCTGTCTGCGCTGTGCACACAGGCTCTTTGTGGCCTTGGGGGTGGGGCCCTGAGTGCATTTGGACCTCTCTTGATTAGAGTAACAGAAGCAATAGCACTAAAGCTAAAAAGGGTTCTTTCTCCTTTTCCTAGACGCTTTGTCCTCCCTTGTGCACAGATGATGCAAACCTTTCTGGATGAAAATAGAGTAACCCCAGCATCGTGTCCCACTTAAGAACAGGGGGCTTCATGTCCACATTAAGTCCACATTAGGACTTCACTCCTGGCTGGCTACTGGCCAGATGTTGACTTCTTGAGCCGAACACATAAGCTTCTGAGGCTCCAAATCCTCACTTATAAAGCCGAGGTCAGAATACTTAGCAGTAATGCTGTGCATATAATGTACGAAGGGGTCGATGCTCCCTTGGCCTCAGATTTCTCATCCATCAGATGAGAAGTTGCTTTCCATCCTTTGCCTCTTACTCGTTAGTGTTGCCTGCATTGCTGTTTCTCGCACATTCACACTTGGTGGGACAGGTTGAGCAGGTAGTAGAATTCCACTGTTATAGATGAGGGGACCCCACAGGGATAAAGGGAGCCCTGTCCCAAGTCACAGCACTACTTAGAGAAAGCAAGAGCCCACCCCTGGTTGCAGACCCCCCTCCTGCCCCACGCTGCCTCCTGCAGGCCCTGCACTAACCCCCTTTCTTCCTGCCTCCTGCCTCGGACTGTTCAGACTACCGCTATCATATCAGCTTGAAGACGGGGGATGTCCCTGGGGCCAGCACCGATTCCACAGTCTTCATCAAGCTCTATGGCGATAAATCTGACACCATCAAGCAAGACCTTCTTGTCTCTGACAACAACCTGAAGGACTATTTTGAACGTGGCCGCGTGGACGAGTTTACCCTTGAGACCCTGAACATCGGAACTGTAAGTCTCCTTCCCAGGACCACATGACATCATCTCACCCATCCCCCTGCATATATCTATCTGCCCATGGGTTCATGCCCACGTGGGGGTTAATGAGGTACGCTGTTTTCCCGCTATGACCTAGAACAGCAGCAGATATGTGAACAGTGGTGAAGCTTTCAGCGTCCCTTTGGGGATGGAATGCATGTATTTAGTGACTGTAGATCAGCTGCAAAGAGACACTGAGTACCCATAACAGTGAGGTCAGGGCTGACGTGGGCAATTTTCTAAATCTGGTGTTTTGGCACCAGACTCCTAGCTAACATCACCTCTCCAAACCTTCACAGGGAGAATCTGGGAGGCTGGAAGGGACCTCAAAGGCTGTCTTATAATTCCATGTAATGTTAGAATTGCCTAGTAAACAACATTTCAAAAAAACGTAAAAGCAATTTGAACACTGAAGAGCCACGGATATATAAGGATGGTAACACGATCATCTATGTTGCCTGTGGGCAAAGGTGTTACAATTACAACGTAAAATAGCAAAGCCAGGGAAGTACTGAGTGCTACTGGAAAGAGGAAACATTCCCAGAACAAGAGGGGCGGAGGAATTGGACACAGATGACAGCCCCCTGAGAGGCTGTCCACATAGTCTGTCACCTACAGGATGGATATGTCAGAAAGGAAATGCAGACGCACATACAACAGTGCATGTTTAAAACAAGTCAAAGTCACATCAGTGACATGGCTACCAGACAGAGATGGTTAACATTGTGAATGTTTGCTTTCTTTCGAAGTCACCACATTATTTTTAAGTGTGTATTAAGTACCCGCCTAACATTACTAAGTACACACCAGAGCTTTCAAAGTTCATGTCACACCTGTTTCCCCACTTGCTTCTCACAACACCCCGTGGAGGTGACCTGGACTAAAGAGGGAGCAGAGATTCCAGACAGGAGAAGTGGTGCCCTCGCCCCCAGCTGGCCGCTGACGGACAGGCCCAGGGCCCAGCCTCCTCCTGCTTAGCCTCCTTCTCCTGAGGAACTGGGGTTGAGTCACAGTTTGTGCAGGTGTTTGGGTAGGTAGGAATGAAGGCATGGAGGTTTCTGGGCACCAGCTCCTTGCTCACCCGCAGCCTGGGTTTCCTTCCAGATCAACCGGCTGCTGATCGGGCACGATGGCATGGGCATGGGTGCCAGCTGGTTCCTGGCCAGTGTGCAGATCCGCGTGCCCCGCCAAGGCAAGCAGTACACCTTCCCTGCCAACCGCTGGCTGGACAAGAACCATGCTGATGGGCGCCTGCAGGTGGAGCTCTATCCCAGTGAGGTCGTGGAGATCCAGAAATGTATGGAGGGGGCAAGAGTGGGATGGCAACATCATTCCCCTGTGGGGTGGGTAGAGGACCGACCGTGGGGCAACTTAGGTCTTGTCTCCAAGGGGAAGAGTGAGGGGAGAAAATGGGAGCTTCCCCTGGTACCATGTGTCCAGAAGGGAGGAGGGCTCGTTGTACAGATGGGGAAATTGAGGAGTCAAAGGATGAAGCACTTAGTTCTGGGCCAAAGTTAGCATGTTACTTTATAAGAAATGTACATTCTCAGCCCTGTGGACAGGAGGACGTAGTCCATGTCTTCCCCTGGGAAGACTGGCTGAGGAGATAAAGCTGTTTGTTCATTCATTTATAACATGTAACTAGAGGCCCAGTGCACGAAAATTCATGCACTCGGAGGGGTCCCTCAGCCTGGCCTGCGTCCTCTCACAGTCCAGGACAACCTTGGAGGATGTCCACCTGCCGGCTAAGCCTGAGCCCTGGGGGATTGGGCCTAAGCTGGCAGTCAGACATCCCTCTGGTAGCCCGGGAGCCCTTGGGGGATGTCCAACAGATGGCTTAAGGGGGAATGAGCCTAAGCTGCAGTGGGACAACCTTAGCGCTGCTGAGGAGGTGGGAGAGGCTCCCGCCACTGTGTTCACAGCTGTCAGCCTGGCTTGTGGCTGAGCGGAGCGTCCCCTGTGGGAGTGCACTGACCACCAGGGGGCAGCTCCTGCATTGAGCATCTGCCTCCTGGTAGTCAGTGTGCATCATAGCTACTGGCCGTTCCAGTAGTTCTGCTGTTAGGGTCAACTTGCATATTACCCTTTTAGTATACAGAATGTTTCTCTGAGCCAGCACTGCCCTAGGTTCTGTGGGGGCAGCCATGAGCAAAACAGATAAAATTCTATCCTCATGCATTTCATATTCTACCAGGAGAGACAAACAATAAATATATATAGCCAAGTAAGAGTTGTGATGAAAAATGGCATGGGGGTGGGGCCTTTATGGACAGGGTGGTGACATCTGTGAATGAAGGTGAAGTTCAAGGTGACCTAGCCACCCATTGCACATAATGCAAGAGCCATAGGTCATGGTGGAGCTCAGAGAAGCAAGAGATTATCGAGAGGGTCAGGAAGACAGTGGGACCAGAACCTGTGTTTCCTCACTTTCCTCACCTCTGCATTTCTACATCTACCCTGAAACAAGTGCGCCAGGCTCACGCCACAGGAAGCATCCTGAGAGGAGCCCCAATACAAACTCACCTCTCTTTTCCAGGACCCTTTGTGTCTTTCCGTGTGTGCATTTTCTGTCCCCAACTAGCCTACAGGTTCCTTGAGGGCAGTGTCACATACACATGTTTTGTAATGGTACCCGCCAGTGTGAAGAATCAACTCCTCCCCTCTTTTTATGAATTAGAACTTGATTTCCAACAGAGTAATACTGACACTAGTTAACAACAGAAAGGTAAAAACGCAGTGGTTCCCTTTCCCCTGCCCCAGCCCCCTTCTTCAGAGGTAACAACTTTTCAGTTACTTTAGCTTTTTCTCCTGAAATGTATCTCCATATTTTAAATAATGTGCTTTATCAACTTCTTGATTTTTTTTTCAGTCATAGACATTAACTATTGACTTCCTACTCCAGAAAAGGAGGATTTCGCTCTTTTAATACATGTGCATGTGTAAGTGTGTGTATGTGCACCTACACACTTCCCCTCCTTCCAGCACTCAATAAAATTAAGTCAAAATTCAATTTTTACATTATTATGACTATGCAAATATTATTCACTGCTGAGATACCTACTATACGATGATTGCATTCCATCTTGTATACAACTTTCTGTGTTTTTTTCCCTGGAGTTAAGTGATAGCCTTGCTTTTTCATTTGCATAGTTTTCAATATACCTGTCTGCATTTCTACATAACCACCTGTCTATATAAGTGTGCTAGGACTGCCGTAACAAAATACCACAGACTAGGTGGCTTAAACAACAAAAATTTATTTTCTCATAGTTCTGGAGGCTAGCAGTCCAAGATCAAGGTGTGACTAGGTTGGGTTTCTTGTGCGGCCTTTCTCCTTGCCTTGCAAATGGCTACCCTCTCACTTTGTGTTCACATAGTCTTCCCTCTGCATGAGCAAATCTGTCCTAATCTCCTCTTATAAAGACACCAGGGCTCCACCCCAATGGCCCCATTTTAACTTAATGACCTCTTTTTAAAATATATATATTTTATTGATTTTTTTACAGAGAGGAAGGGAGAGAGATAGAGAGTTAGAAACATTGATGAGAGAGAAACATTGATCAGCCGCCTCCTGCACACCCCCTGCTGGGGATGTGCCCACAACCAAGACCAAGGTACATGCCCTTGACTGGAATTGAACCTGGGACCCTTCAGTCCGCAGGCCGACGCTCTATCCACTGAGCCAAACCGGTTAGGGCCTTAATCACCTCTTTAAAGGCTCTATCTCCAAATGCAGTCACATTCTGAGATACTAGGGATTAGGGCTTCAACATGAATTTGAGGAGACAGTGTTTTCCCACAATACCATCTTATCGCCATGTCTCTAACAGAACTAAAAATCAATGCATGTGTTCAAACCTACAAGAATTCTGTTGATTTCCTCTCTACCTCCTTCTCCCCTAATCTCCATCTTAAGACATTTCTTTGGGAACCTCTGCCCTGCTCTCTAGGCTGCCACAAAGCTGTCCTTTTGGGACTTCCCTTTTTGCCATCTTTTTGGAAATTCCTCTTTTTTGTTGTTGTTGTCCCGTTTCCTGAATTTCACGTCTTCTTCTTCTTTGATTTATTTCCTCATTTCAGTAGAACACATTCTCTACTAGTAGCTCCTGGAGAAAAGGTGCATGGAAGAGAAATGGTGAGACCTTGCATGTCTACAAATGTGTTTCGTCTATTCTCATAGTTGATCAATAGTTTGGCTTGCTACAGAATTCTGAGTTTAGAAGAAATTTTTCTACCATCTTCTAGCTCCCTGTGTTCCAACTGAAAAGTCTGATGCCATTCTGTGATCCAACCCCTTAGGGTTTTTTTTTTTTTTTCCTCTCTAAAAGCTTCTAGGATCCTATTTTTATCTCTGGCATTCTGAAACTTTATGATGTCGTCACTGACTTTTGTGATTTAGTTTCATCCATGGTTCTTAGAACTCATGGGCTCCTTCCATCCAGAAGCATTTTTTAGTTTGGAGACTTTTTGTATTAGTTCTTTGACAATTGCCAACTCTCTGTTTCCTCTGTTTTCATTAGAACTGAACTCTTAGTAAGATATTGGACCTCCTCTGATTTTCTTACCCTTATATCATTTGTCATTTTGTTCTTTGGAAATTTCCTTTTTGTTCTTCAGAGCTGTTCTTGACTATATCCTTGCTGTGAAATACTTCATTCCAGCTACCACATGCTAATTTCCAATAGCTTGTTCTTTGATTGCTCATTTTTATCTGACCTAATTTTGTATCACCCTGGCTGCTTATTGTTCTGAAAACTGAGGGTCGGAATGGGATTGGGAGTCCCCTTCATTCAGAATGCCAGCTTTTACTGTATCCCCTGTTATCCATGTGCTAGCCCACCCTCACTCCCAGCTGAGCCTGGTATTTCTAGTTCAACTTCTTCAGACTTGCAGCGAGTCCTCTTGCTTTCAGCCTCCAATTTCTCACATTGCCATGGTAATGGAAGATCCTAGTCTTGTTGAAAATAAGTCTTTACTTGAAAAAAAAAATCATGATATTGTCTTACAGCATTGCTGAAAGGGCAAGTCTTAAAATAGTCACTGAAAAAATATGGCCTCATAGTTCTGAAGGCATTTGGCTCTCCGCTGGGAAGGGCCCTCTAGTGGTGTAGACCTGTAACACATTTCCACCCTCTAACAGCTTGATAAATTACTCCTTTAACTTTTAAAATATAGATAACTTTCTCTCCTTGAATGTATATGTTGTTATCACCTGAGAGGTACATATATTTAAATAAAAATTGTAATTTCAACTCTTTTTCCTTTACTGAAAAAAAGTAACAAACAAACAGCATTGCTTCTTTCTGCCCCGTGGTGTGTGCCCAGGGGGAGGCGCACAGCAGGGAGTGCCAGCCCTGTATTGACTACTCCGCATTCCTGGTGCCGGAGGACGCATGTGGTGCAGTGGGCGACTGGGTTTTGGAGTCTGATCGATTGGATTTGCCATTCCTGACACCTACTCAATTCCTCTCTGCCTCAGTTTGTCCACCTGTAAAATGGGGGTGATAGTATCTACACATGACATTGATGAGATTAGATGAGATAATGCTTGTGAAGCACCAGACACATGGCACAGGCCTGGGAAATATTTTTGTTACCATCATTGCTATTGCTGCGATTACCTAATGTCCCATTTCTCCCCCGCATGCCCACCCAGTGGTCCACTACGAGGTTGAGGTTTGGACAGGAGATGTGGGCGGCGCAGCCACCACTGCCCGAGTCTACATACAGATCTATGGCGAGAAAGGCAAGACGGAGGTGCTCTTCCTCTCCAGCCGCTCGAAAGTCTTTGAGCGGGCATCCAAGGACACGTTCCAGGTGTGTGTGGGGAAGGCAGCGGAAGTGCCAACCGAGGGCCCAGGGGATGCCTGGAAATGAAGGGATTAGACTAGATCAGTGGTTCTCTGGCTTCTTATTAGAATCACTTGGAGAGCTTTAAGGAAAAACTGATCCATACCCCAATCAGTTAAATGAGAAATTTATGGGGAGTCTTTGAAAAGCTCAACTAGTGATACTAATGTGCTGCCAATTCTGAGAACCATGGGAGTAGATAAATCTAATTTAGCAAAATATGGCACTAGTCCCATCGTTTCCCAGCCCGGTGGCCTCTGATTCCACAGCTCTGTGGGCCTGAGGGCAGGGCCATGCTTCCCAGGCAGGATACTGGGAGGTCTGGGGGTCTCCTGGTTGTACTTTGAGTGCCCTTGGCCTCCCCTTTGAGTAGAGGAGAAAAGAGATGAGGATATGGGCATATTGTTAGCAGGAGAGGAGTATGCAAGGATGGTGCTCATTGGGGGACATATAGAATTTTGATATGAGACGTGTGTGTGTGTGTGTGTGTGTGTGTGTGTGTTTGTGTGTGTGTGTGTGTGTGTGTGTGTGTGTGTGTGTGTGTGTGTAGGAACATGATCAGGCTGGTGTTCTGTGTGTGTTTGTGTGACACAAGCCTCAATGAGTCCAGCCCCTCCATGAACTGCTGAAGAGATGGCAGCCCTAGCCTTGGACCTCTCTGAGCCTCAGATTTTCCACCAGTTCAAACCTAGCTTTATAATGCCTGCCTGGCCTGCTTCACAGTCCCTGGAAGGATCAAAATAGTCAATGTCAGGGAAAGTGTTTGGGAAACTGACCAGTCATGGCGATGTGACAGAGCGGTACATCTTCTGGATGCAGACCGACCGGCTGGTGAGGCAGATGCATCACGGCTGGCAGACAGGTGGGGAGAAGGGACCAGAAGTGGGCCTCCCTGCGGAGGTTGATCACATGGACACTGTGGCCTGGGAAACACTGGAGAGGAAATCCAAGGCGCTGAGGAAGGGACTAAGCAGGTCCAGAGCCCATCCCCTAAGTAGGAGAGAGAGAGAGAGAGAGAGAGAGAGAGAGAGAGAGAGAGAGAGAGAAGAAAAGAGAAGAGAAGAAGCAGGGAGATCAGATCATCTTGACCATCACAGGGGTTTAGAAGGAAATACATTTGGGTGGAGGGTGGGACTTGCGAGAGGTCCTGGAAGGTGGGCCGAGAAACAAGGCTGGGTGTGTAGGAGAGAGGGAGCTGGTGGAAGCTCTGAGCTTTGAGGCCTGGGACTCTCCATCTGTGACTCTGCACCAAGCCTGTGCCTGGCTCTGCATGGGAGGTGGGAGGACACCAGGGGCCACCCCAGCCACTGCTCCCCTCTTTGCACAGCTGGAGGCAGTTGACGTGGGGGAGGTCTTCAAGATCCGACTGGGGCACACGGGCGAGGGCTTCTCGCCTGGCTGGTTCGTGGACATGCTGTGGCTGCGGCACCTGCTGGTGCAGGAGGAGGAGCTCACACCCGAGGAGGAGGCCCGGAAGAAGAAGGAGAAGGACAAGCTGCGGCAGCTGCTCAAGAAGGAGCGGCTGAAAGCCAAGCTGCAGAGAAAGAAGAAGAAGAAGAAGGGCAGTGACGAGGAGGATGAGGGGGATGAGGAGGAAGAGTCCTCGTCGGAGGAGTCCTCGTCTGAAGAGGAGGAGGAGGAGTCGTCTGAGGAGGAGGAAGAGGAGGAGTTTGGGCCGGGGATGCAGGAGGTGATTGAGGAGTACAAGTTCGATGTCAACCGCTGGCTGGCCAGAGGCAAGGAGGACAATGAAATTGTCATGGAGCTGGCGCCCTCTGGCCGGTCAGGTCCTAAGCGTAAGCCTGAGCAGGGGTCAGACAGTCCCCCTCCCCCGCACCAAGGGAGCCCAGGGAGGGGGAGGTGCCTAGCTCTCCTCTCACATGGAAGCCCCATAGGTGGGCACCCAAATAGCTCTCCTGACATGTGTCTTAAATGCCACCATGGACAGTTCCCATCTGGGGTTAGCATTGCGTTTGTCCCAGGGCTCTCAGGAGTGGTTGACTTAGAGGAGCCCTGATATAACTCAGTGTTGGGGACATAAAGTAGGAGGGCTGCTCAGGGTGAGTTTTCCCAAAACTATGACTTCTTGGGATTTATAGGGGAAATAAAAGTCCTGGGCGGAGAGGAAGGGCAAATTCTGTTCCAAGATAGTGTAGATGTGGAGGTACCTGTAGTCACTTCTAGCTTCCACCATCTACCTGGATCCAAGAGACTGAGCCTCAGGCCCACTCAGAGGCCTGTGTGTCCTCAATGCTGCGTCTTTCTCTGTCTCCAGCCAACACCTACCAGGTCCAGGTTATCACAGGGAATGTTCCCAAGGCTGGCACCAGTGCCAACGTCTTCCTGACCATCTATGGCGAGGAGTACGGGGACACAGGGGAGCGTCCCCTGAGGAATTCAGACAAGTCCAGCAAGTTCCAGCCGGGGCAGGTAGGGTATGGGCTTTCTGGCCATTGGGTGGGTGATTGGGACTCAGACAGAAGGAGCTCTCTGGTGGTTCCCAAGCCCCCCTACCCACAGTGACTGCCGGGTCCAGGAGTGAGCTTTGTTCAGCCCAACCAGGTGTTGTGGCAGTGCTTTCTATAAGAAAGGCACAGGTGGGGGTCCAGTTCCATGACCCCACAGGAACTCACCGGAGATAGCAAGGGTAGCAGACACTCAGTGCTAAGTGGGTGGAGCAGGGGTACAGGAAGGAAGCGTGACCATAAGATGGCACTTTGAGGGACACTTGGTGGGAAGGAGAGATGAAAATGGCCTTGGTGGATGAGTATGGCGTAGATGTCCACAGATGTCAGTGAGAGGTGCTCTCCGAAGACAGGACCTCATGACAAAGATGTGAGTAGAGATGTGGAAGGCCAGTTTGAGGATACTCAGAAAGAGTCTTCCTGCAGGGCTGTGGTTAAGGCTGAGCTGTAGTGGGCACTGCCTCTGGGAAGCTTGATGAAACCAACCTAAGGGGTGGGGAAATGAGGGCCTTGAAAGACATGCTGAGAACTGTATCCTGAAGTCACAAAAACTTTTAGCATTGAAAGAAATGTATCTACCACCCCCCTCCTTCCTTGTATAGTGGGAAAGCATGAAAAATACAGCTGCCACCTTTGTCCTTAGAAATTGCACAATATCCTCTGGCGAGAAGACTGTCCCTCATCTCACCTTTCCCATTCCTGCCCCCATTCTAAGCCTTAGAGGAGACTTCATCCTCAGGTTCCCTCATCCACACAGAGGAAGATAGAAAGAAATCAAATTCATTAAAATACTTTCAGCCTCATCACTGATTTATTTCAGAGAGCCCTGGTTTCTCTCCCTTCCCATGACTTAAGGATCATGGTTTATTTCTGTTTCAGTACTTTTCTTGAAGCAATTATGGCCACTATGATCTGGGATTAAAGAGTTTTAAAAAAATGATAGCTAAGAAGACCCCATTCACTTAAGTGTTGTCTGTCTCCTGCTTCCTCCAGTGCATATACATACACTCATCCACATTCAATCTTCCCACCTCAATAGGGAGCAAGTCCAATACTTCTGTTTCTGTAAATCACTTTGGATTTACACTTTGGCTCCTAGCAGGTACTTAATTAAAATGTGTAGCTGAAAGAGTTTATACACACATGTACACACACAGCACATATCCAAGCAGCAGTTCACACCACCCTCCTCCCCCCCACCCACCCTCACCCCCGCCAAACACACATCCTACAACATAAATCCATGTGTCTCTTGCTGGTTTGGGTCTCACAGCAGGCTCAGATCCTGGGACGGTGAAGCTGATGCAAGGTGAGGTGGGTACCACCCTCTGAGTGCTACTCTGGCCCTTCCCAGACAGACACTTTCACCGTCTCTGCCATTGAGCTGGGGGCCCTGACCAAGATTCGGATTCGCCATGACAATGCGGGCAACAAAGCAGGATGGTTCCTGGACCGAGTAGACATAACCGACATGAACAATGAGAGCACGTGAGTGGGGCTGGAGGGGGAAGGAGGACAGGTCATGCCTGCCACTAAGATAGTCTTGGAATGAGGGCTGAGGATGGGGTGGCTGTGATGCCTGAGGGTGGGGGTGGGGAGGGCTGTGAAGCCTGAGGGTGGAGGTAGTGGGGGGGCTGTAATGTAGTTTTGGTCCATGTAACTGGCTAGATGGGCATTGCCTCCCTCCCTTCCCGCTCATTGGGCAGCCCCCTGGCATTCCTTGCCATCTCAGGTAACAGTCTGATAGAACATCCAACCCATTTCTTGAGATCCATCAACTCAGAAAGTTGGGTTTTCCTTCCCTGCCAGACCATCAATGGCCCACTCTCCATGGCCAGACATAGTCACCTATATGTCTCTCCAGGTATAAAGCGACTTCCGGTACATTGTTCTAATGTTCTAGGCCACCTGTAACAGCCAGGTAGTAAATATTTTAGGCTTGGGGGCCACTTGGTCTCTGTCACACCTGCCTGACCTTCGCAGGAGGAAAGCAGCTGTGGATGATTCCTAAATGCGGGGCCGTGGCTGTGTTTCAGTAAAGCTTATGGACACCGAAACTAGAATGTCATGTAATTTTCACATGTTGCAAAATATCATTGTTCTTTAGATTTCCCCCCAACTGTTTAAAAGTGTAAAATCCATGCTTCCTATGTAGAATGTACATAAGCAGGTGGTGGGCAGCTTTGGCCCACAGGCCCACCGTGAGCTAGGTTGGAAAGGGGGATCTTTCCTCCCAACAGGTGAAGGAGTCACCCCCAAGGGAAGTAAAACTATATCCCCAGAATCAAATTGTGCCAGAACCAGGACCAGAACTTCAGACCATCAGTGATGAACGTGCTATGCAGTATTTCTAGCAATAGACCACATTGCCTCTTGGGATGTGCTGGAGGCAGAAGAGAAAGCAAGGAAGATCCTACATGGGTGTTGTTGCTGCCCAGGGCCTGCCAGTGTCTGGGATGTAGTGGACACCCAATAAAAACATATTTGTTGATATGTAAACAACTTCTTGGCCTTTAGCCTGGTGTCTCTGGGAGCATGCCCTCTTCCTGGGCTCCCCTCTATGCAGGGTAGGGGGTGAGGAGGCTCACCCCTCTTCCTACCTCCTTCCTGCCCCACCATCCCAAGAGATTGCTCCAGATGGGAACACTGAGGCACAGCTCCCACATGGCCTGACATCATGGATTTCTATGAGGTCATCATGATGGTGCCAAAGAGCCATTAGACAACCCCCTGCTGGGATCCAGGGTCCTGACCTGGGGTAGGACCTCTTCCAGGAACTGGCCAGGTTGCCCTGAACAAGGTGCTCCATCCTCATGGCCTTTCATTTGCTCTTCAGATAAATGGGCTTAATGATGCCAGCCCAGCTTACTTCTGCAGATGTTCTGAAAATCTAAGGCATTTAAGCTGGAAAGGATAAAGTGTTGCAAAAAGCATAGGGACAGGGACAAACTGAACATTGCTGCTTCCTCCTGCAGCTCTGTTAGGGTCAGTTAAATCTGTCCCATTGATTTAGCATTTCTGGGCCAGCCCAGCAATCTTTACATTATTGTAGCTTTAGAATCTCTTTTTAATATCTGTCACTACTTGGCCTCTTTCAACATTCTTCAAAAATATTAGCTAGTCTTACCTTTTCAAATCAAGACATTATGTGATTTGAATAAAACTATTGGGATTTTGATTGTTATGCCATTAAATGTATGTGTGGGGGAACTGCATATTTAGAATATTAAGGGCTACCCACAACATACACATTTCCATTTACCCAAGAGTTCCTTTAGGTATTTCAGTAATGCTTTACAATTTTCTACACACAGCTGCTACACATTCCTGTTAAGTTTACAACCAAGTGTTTTAGGTTTATCGCTCTTGGGAATGGAACCCCCCTCATTACTCATCTCTCTTCCTCCCCATCCTTTTTCTTTTTTCCTTCCTTTCTCCACTCCTTGCTCTCCTCATCGCCTCCTCTTCCTCACCCTCCTTTCTTGTTGTGTGTTTACATGTCTTCGTTTCCTTGTATTGAAGCAACAATAAGGGCTCCGTGTGCAACCCTCTCTGCTAAAGCAGCCTGGCTAACAGACGAGCTCGCGAAAGGGTTGGAGCAATCCCCAGGTGCCCCTCTTCTCTAGATGCCTCCAATATGACCCTGATTGAGGGTCAGCTGTGCCCCAGGATCTGTTACACAGCATTTTCAATGGGTTATCTGGAGACTTGTCCCCACATTTGCTCTCTGCAAAAGGCAAGTGACACTGCTGGGGTGATTACCAGGCTAGGTAGGATGGGGGCAATGCCGTGGAGGGCAGACAGGGGAGCATCTGGGCTCCCCACTAAGGGTCTCTCATTTCTCAGCCCATGACTACTCCTTCATGAGACCTTTCCACGGAGATATTCCCAACCTCTCCTCATTCCCCACCCCCACAGGTACTACTTCCCATGCCAACGCTGGCTGGCAGTGGAGGAGGATGATGGCCAGCTGTCCAGGGAGCTGTTGTCAGTGGATGAGTCCTATGTGCTGCCGCCGAGCGA